>NC_056594.1:23272754-23400254 GCF_018340385.1 Cyprinus carpio | reverse complement strand
ACAACCAGCAATAAATGAAGCACACTAGTGTACATTATTACATTAAACATGTCGTTAAATATCCTGGCTTAAGGCATTTTCTCAGGAAAGCACGAGTGTGTGTGTGTGTGTGTGTGTGTTTCATCAGAACTGTCTATCTGTTGAGTGTGTTGTGCTGCCTGTGGATGAGCTGAAGGTCTTGTGAGTCAACAGGTGTGTGATTAGACGAACATGATATCGATACGCCACAGGAGAGCAGCAATTAGCCAACTGCAGCTCAAGGCTGAACACTCACACACACACACAGCTGTCTGACAGCATAAGGGTACCGAGCGACGTCTACGCTAAATGTGAGAAACACAGTGGCTGTGTGACATGTGCTTGTGTTATCTAATAACAGCATCACTGCGTGTGGGAATGTGGAAATATCTACTTTCACATTCCCATAGGAATTGCTGGAAAAAGAAAATGATCAGGATCTTGGTCCTTGATGCATCATTTAAGAAGAGCTTTCATCCTGTGTTTACATGATTTGAGTATTTACTGATGCAAATGATCATCTGTAAGTCCATATATTTATTCCCCACAAAGCAAAATGACCTAAAAAAACACTATAACTCTCTATAGGTACAGTACAGTATATGATTGAGTCAATAAATTATAGCATTTAAGGCTCTTAACATTAAATCCTGTTTTTTTTTCTTCTGATGTATTCAGAAGGATTTCAGTTTTTCTTTTTTAATAAATCTGCAAAAATGTCAACAATTCTGTGTTTTTCTGTCAATATGGGGTGCTGTGTGTACATTAATGAGGAAAAAAAATGAACTTAAATGATTTTAGCAAATGGCTGCAATATAACAAAGAGTGAAAAATTTAAGGGGGTCTGAATACTTTCCGTACCCACTGTATATATATATGACTGACAGAGACTCTCACCCAATAGTGTGTCTGTTCCGTTTCTCTGTGCGCCATATGGATAGCTGCGATAGGCTGATGGTGAACGGGGCGGGGAGATGCCAGGTGACTGTGGTGGAGACCACACCTCCTGTCAGATACAAGTGTGAAACACATTCATTAATTAGAGGAAAAGTATCAAGCTACTGCTGCATGTCATCTCTGATAAACCGACCTGCTTGTCCATGCTGGTGTCAGGGTGTCTGAGTACAGGTCTGTCTGCAGGGGGACGAGGGGCGGAGCCTGTCACCGAGCCCAGGATGTGAGACTGGCTCTCATTGGTCAACGGTTGATTGGGGTAACGCATCTCAAGCTCGTTCGTTATCCCGACAAACACAGGAAGAGGAAGTTCTGTAGAGAAGGGTACATGACAGTATGTTCATAACAGCATACTACTCATACTACTATTTTCTGTGTACAGTGAATTGTATAGTGGATTAAACAGTATATAATTTATTATAAATAATTTGTATTTTCTTGCATTTATTTTGAATTTATTTAGCTTGTTTAATTTTACATCTTATCAAATTATGACAACTTTTAAACAAGATTTTTAAAATAAATAATTATTAATTGATTTCAGCAGATTAAAAAGTCCCACCAGGATTGTACTTCTTTTTTGTGATTCCTTACAATCAAAGTGACTGGTTTTTTTAAGTTAATGATTTTTATATTTACGTTATCACATGTATATTATCAAAAACACTAAATTTACAACAGTAAAAGATATTACATATGACACAAGATGTATAATAGTTATATAACATTACACTAGATGTTAAGGATGAAATGATGCTCCCCGAGCCGGTTGAAAATCAATGAAAGTATGTGACGATTCAAGTCTGTTGAGATGTTAAACGAAGGGTGGGGTTTATATGACTGTATCTGTGAGGAGAACTGACTTAAGAAAAGTTTTGATGATAATTTCTTTTTATCTTGCCTCTTTTGTAAAGCATGGCAGTGCCACTTTGTTTGCAACGTTAACCAAGGAAATGCTCTAATATCTCATAATCTAATTTAAATAAAAAACTACTCACCCTGTATGCAGCACCTTTGTGTGGATAGTGATATAAATGCAGTGGTTGCCTCTACTTTTAAATGGAAAGAGCACAGGCAAAGCTTTAGTTTGTTTATATGAAGAGATTGCTTTTATTTGTGTTTTTTTTTTTTTGGGGGGGGGGGGGGGTTGTTGTTTTCAAATTTAAATTTAGATTTGACATATTTCAATTTTACAAAGGATTGTGCAGCATTTTGTCTGAGAAATAACAGAAGGACAACTTTTCATTTATAATTTCATTTATTAATCAGTATCGTGAATCGTATTGCATTGTGAGTTGAGTGAATCGTTAGTAGAAATAAGTAGAAATCTTATTATATTCTGTATGATAAAACTCTATATTACAGTTTTCATAATGAAAAACAAAAAATATGTCAGTCAGTCCTGGTAATTCTTTTTGACATTATTCACTTTCTGCATGTGATTTTCCTCATTTATGTATTTTATATACATATAAATATCAGACTAATTTGTGGGTTAAAGGGCGAATTATGCATGATTGCAAAAAAAAAAAAAGAAAGCCTTTAAAAATTAAAACTTGCATTGTTTTGTGATCACTGGACTGCAAAAAAACTGGAGGGTCTGATTAAAACAGCAGACAGAAGCCCAACACCCTGATTAGCTTTTTTAGCAAGAGCTTAACTTTGCACAAAAAATGTGCTGATCTTGATGATCTTCTTTAAAAAGTAAACATAACCCAGCCAATCATCTCTCAAAGGAACCTTTGTCTTTCCTGTTTACAAACTCAGTCTTTCTCCTCGTGTTTCCACAGTAAAAGGGCCAGGTAAAGTCATTTATGGGTTAAACAGAAGCCGACGTGCTTACATCTGAGCTCCTCTCTCCGCTGTGAAGGGTCTCGCAGGCCCGCGGGTTCCTGAGTAACAGTCTGTACCAGGATTAAAGACTAATCCAGGCGCCGATCGCCACATTTCAGCCCGCCAGGGTGGCCTGGAGCTGTGCTGAGCTCTGAATCAGCCTAGTGCTCAACATCGCTGTGTTTAAGTAAATAACTTTAGGAAATGTTTTAGCTCTGCTGAGTTAATATTTGAACTCTTTTCTGAACAAAAATAATATTATTGAAAGTTGAAACTAGTGGTGCTTGCACAAGCAAAACTCACTGCTAATGGCTGTGGAGTTATTAAGGTGTTCATCAGGAAACAAGGGTGCTCACAGATAACAATTATTTGCTTATTTAACAAATAGTATGCATAATTACTTGTGTAGCATTTTAAATGAAACATTCAAATAAACTTGTGATAATTTAGGTTGAAAAACAATTAGTCATTATATAAATAGTTATTTTACGAATAATAAAAATATTAATTAGAATTTTTTACCCTAACAATAACTAAATACATAATTTAATTAAAAAAATACAATAACGATAATATTAATAATACTAATAATACTAATATTAATAATTTAGCAGAAATAATGAATAATCGGTTATGCATTTATAAATATATTAAATATTATAGATTTAATTAAAAACTGTATTAAAAATTAAATAAATAATAACAACAATCATCACCAACATAAAATACTCATAATGCATATTATGTTTTTATTTTAACTGCCTTTTTTAGCAGAATTAATAACTAATAATAATAACTAATAAATAATAATATGCATATGCAATTTATAAATAATTACTTTTATAAATAGCAAGACATAATGAATTAACACAATAATTAAATTAACAACAACAATATTAACATTAATAATAATAATAATAATAACATTAATGTATATTTTGTTTTTATTGTATCTCTGTTTTTGCAAAAATAATAAATATTAATTGGTTATGGATATTGCAAATGCCTCTGTATGGGTCTTTAAAAAAGACCTGATCTCTATTTTATTTAATTCTAAAATTGTAGTTCTATTTTTTTAATCATAATTTTTAGTTAGTGTAGTGCTGATTATTTTTGAAAGACCTACTAATACTGTAATAAATTGAATTTTTTTATGGTGGATTCTAAAGTAAAATGAAATAAAAATGAGTTAATAAAAAATTAATAATGGTGAATAATCTTGAGTAATAAAGCTTTCAAATGATGTATTGCTTATCAGGATGAATTCATAATTTGTCAGTAAAAACACTGCTGTCACGCCACACAACAAAAACTGAACTTCTAATGTATAAATACAGATTTAAAGGGCAAGACCATAAAAGGAGGCAGTCAGAAGCGTTTGAGGAAACGGTCCTGCGGTTTAGTTCACACAGGCTCAGTCTCAGCGAGTTTTAGCGCAGCATGTGGTGCTCTCTTCACGCAGCACAGCCTCTGTGCATTATCCCTCGTTAGCATAAATCCAAGCACGCTAGGCCAAATCCCTGATCCCGTTTGGTTCTCCCTCTGTTCACAAAAGGCTGAGGACTTACCACCTGCGATGCTCTCCAGACGTACCGGCAAACCTGCCTGCGCCGCGGCCATCAGCTTCAGAGCCCCGTAAAACTGTCCACAGCCGAAATAGCCAAGCCGCTTAGCACCACACACTTCTGTTACCTGTTATGGAGAGAGAAAGAGAGAGAGAGAGAGATTTATTAATGAATGGCCACATGGAGACTTTAAAGTCACAGAATGTATAGTTAAGTCAATTAAGCTGCAATATTTCAAAAGCATTCATTAATGTAAAGTGGAAATCATTGCTTAGTAGCTGAAAATGCTAACGTGGGAAAAAGAAAAGATAATAGCTAAATCCTCATTATTGGCTCTACAATGGAAAGAATGAAATTCACTTTCATCTGTGCTTCTGTAATTGAAAACTCGTATTGTAATGACAGCCTCGAGCGCAGATAAGAAAACACATGTCCTGCAGGAAGTGTTTAACTACAAACACAGACCTTCAGATTAACAATGGAACTCACTTTAGACAAATGCAGATGTTAAAATGATCTACCCCTGCTGAAAACACATGCTGGTCTTAGCTAGCTAAAGACGGCCTTCCGGTTTGGCCTCCTGAAAAGTGCCCAATACTGCTCTAAAAGCATTTAACAGACCAACCACAACAGGCTCAGACCAGTGAAACTGCCTTAAGCTGGTTTAAGATGTCATCCATCCTGAAAAGACATCACTGAGAACCTAAATGAAAAATCGAAACACTTCAAAACGATATAAAATACCATTTATTTTTCCATAATATGACATAAACTACCAATTAAAAGTAATTCTGAACCAATTAAAAAACAGTGACAGTAAATTAATTCATAACATTATACCAACAGTTTTTTTTTGTTGAATAAATGCTGTTCTTTTGAACTTTCTATCCATCAAAGAATCCTGAAATCCATGTATCCCAGTTTCCATAAATATAACAAGAAGCACAACTGTTTCTTGAGTAGTAAATCAGCATATTAGAATGATTTCTGAAGCATCATGTGACACTGAAGACTGGAGTAATGATGCTGAAAATTCAGCTTTGATCACAGAAATAAATTACATTTTGAAATATATTACAACAGAAAACAGCTACTTTAAATTGTAATGATATTTCACAATATTACTGTATTTTTTTTTATTTTTTTTTAATCAAATAAATGCAGCTTTGTTGAGCATAAGAGACTTCTTTCAAAATATCAAAAATCTTACAGACCAGAAACTTTTAAGCAGTACAGTGTTTATGAACGAAACAAGATACTAAAATGCTAAATGTAGGGCGGGACTTGATTTTATGCATTCAAAATTGTTTGGATGTTGAAAAGTTGCAAAATAAAAGGGCTTGATGATGTCAGCAGAAAAGGAAAGGCATTTCAAAGGTGGAGGAAGTTTGTACATTTTGATTTATGATTACAGACAAATTGGAATAAAATTCAATAACACCACAAACATGCATTAAAAAAAGTAAACAGCATGAATTTGATCTGTGAGTTTCAATACTAAAATACAAACTCTGAACCCAAGTCTAAATCATCGCTGTATCACTTTCCTAAAGTTCTATGAGACTAAAACTACAAATTCCTCCTGGGAAAAGCACACAGTAGCAATCGAGTCATTGTTGCATCACTCCACGCAACTGAAATCCATCCTTCCGTATAGACATAATCAATAGAGTTGAGCTCTGCGAAGCATTGTAAACGCCTTCTCACACACAGGAAAAGATCTGTGAGCTTTAAATAGCAGCACATTGTGCGGTGTGCAGTTAAATATAACGAAAGAGAAAAACAGCCTGTTGTGCTGTTCAAGCCAAACTGGTTTCTGAATAACTGAACTTCTCTTCAAATAAAAGTTTCACTTCAAGACTCTTCAGAAGCAGCACTACTGAGCACATACAGCTAATAGAATAGAAGAATGAAATGCAAGTAAAGTCATGCTTGTTCCTGAAACTCTAATCTCACCTACGGTGTTCCCTCTGCCTTTCCAAACATTATCTGAAGAACTTCTCAAACACTGACTCAGCGTTCCTGTTCCACCATTGATCGCATTCTCCTCCGATCCCTGCAGTGCTGATGGTTCATTACTCAACGCAGCGCTGAAGGTGAACTTCAGCCAAATATGACTCAAACAAAAAGCCTGCTGCAAAACTCTCATCGAATCAATTGCAGAGGTCCAGTAGATCTGGTTTCAGATCGACATTTGTCTCCAAAATTTTTTTTTTACTAATTTCTAAAGGAAGCTGGGACATTTTGAACACCTTGACCTCCATTTCCACAGAAATGATGAAATAATACATTGACATCATTTCACATCTAGTAATTATATAAGTTCACCAACAAGGTCTCCAGAATGCCATGCTGTGTAATTAAAAAGAACAATTCAATGTATACAAATAATTGTTCAAATAATAGATTTATTTAATCATTTTATATTATTTTCTGAAAAAATACTGTATATATATATATATATATATAAATAAATGTATAACATTTAATAAAAATATATAGAAAAAATTTATAGATTTAAATGTTTAGATTTAAATTTCGAAATAATATAGAATTATTTTCTAAATAAATAATTAGTAAATGAGATCATTCTATATGGATAGGCACAGCAAACTTAGATTAAATATTACTATACTGATATTATTATAGGACCCCTATACATTTATGAACAATATAATACTTTGTAATGTGCAAACCTTATCCCTTTGTTTATTGTATGTGGACAAGCTGCAAGGGATTCTGGGATATTTTTATGTCCTCGCTTTCATACTGAGCTAAAGGACTACATGAATTAGTTTTGGAATATACTCTAAGGAATCTTCATTTTGTTGGAGAAAGCAGGAACTGGATGTTAAGTTTTATCATGTGTGTAGAACAACCGATTCAATACTTTGTTTAAGTGCTCTGATGAAGAGCAGCTCTGTGCTTCCAGCCGCTGAAGTCAGCTGTTACTGTGACTGATAGAAATAAAAAGCTTTTGACAAGAGCCTCACATGCTCTAAGGGTGACCCAGCAACTTGTCTTGAGTTCGAGAGAGTGTATGAGAGTGTGTGTGAGTGTGTGTGGCGGCTTAAACTCGGTGTAATCATCTGACCTTCAGCATTACTTAAGCCTGACCTGCATTCTCCTGATCCACACAGAGCACAGATAATCTTACTCCATACATGTACACGTTGGGGGAGGATAATAAAATCGGTTAGAAACCTCCCCACCGAACCCTCCTCATGACAGCTTATGGGATGCTGGGATACTGGAGGCCAGTCGATTGCAGTTCCTCTCATGGAGACAAAAGAGTGATCCTGCTTTTATAAAACATTTGTCCGGCACATCTCGCCTTCTGACAGGAGGTGATCATATCCAAAAGGCAAGAGTGATATTTATACAGAGTAATATACAAATAAAAAAAAAAGATACAATTACAAATGTCAAAATTCATACTCATTACAAATTTATAAACTCATAAATTAAAAAAATAAAGTGAGTTTATAACTTTCAATTTCTTTCTGGAAAGAAAATGCAAGAAAGAAAGTGAGTTTATAACTTTCAATTTCTTTCTGGAAAGAAAATTGCAAGAATTGCGAGAAAAAAAAAGTCAGAATTTTAAGATAAAAAGTTGCAATTACAGTTGTACTGTTTTATTCTGTGAAGGAAATGGGATTCCATAAAAATCCACTAAAAACATCTTTTAGACAAGAAAAATGTACCTAAGAATAAATATTTCTATAGATATTAAAAGAAAATTATATCTATAATGATATCCATAATGATGCTGAAGTGTTTTGTCTTTGATCCATTGAAAGATTACTTTTTTTAATAAACTAGAAAATAAACAAATTACTAAATAATAAAAAATACACAATAATAAAAATTATAAGATAAAAAAAATGAAAACTTAAAGCATGTCTATGTAAATGCACAATGATGCTGATTTATAATCAGCTGATCATAATTCAATTGAAAATTAACCTTGAGCTTCTGTAGAAGCACTACATAATAATAATAATAATAATAATAATAATAATAATAATAATTATTATTATTAAATTTAAAAAAACATTATAAATCATTACTTTTATAACATATTTGTATTATGTCATTGTAATTTATTATAAAATTGTCAAAAAAAAAAATCAGCTGCTATTTCAATCATCTAGTCTATGAAAGCAATTCTACGCATATCTAACTAAATAAATTTAGTATAACCAGACTGAACAGACCTCATCTATAAACCAACCATTGATTAAATAAATCTGTGTGGACAGGAAGCAGCATTAAATGCATTCCTGTTCAACCGGATCAAACTCAGCTCATGTACCGTCTGTTTCCTCCATCTGGGGCTGAGAAGGGATTTCACAGCATCACAACACAAACGTGCAGATGCCAAAACAGTTTTTAAGCCCCTGGCAACAGAGATCACGCCACATGACACACCCCGTAAAATTATTATTTCTGCAGCAAAAAGGTGTTTATTATGTTAGCCTGTTAAATAAAGCTCCAGTGTGTAATTCCTGCAACAGTAGCCATGGTGTGAACCATTCAGAACCAAGCTGAAAATCACTTTTAAATCCCAAATCAATCCCTGAATTTGAATTGAATTCGAATTTAAGTGGCAAATAGAATTGCACATTTAATTTCAAGTAATAATTTATTATATCATAAAATAATGAATTATAATATAACTTAAAGATTACACAGTTGAATTCGAATTTAAGTAGCAAATATAATTGCACATTTAATTTCAAGTAATAATTTATTATATCATAAAATAATGAATTATAATATAATTTAAAGACTAAGTTTATTATTATTAATAATAATAATAATTGCAATTCAATTACAACTGCTATTCAAAAATTATATTTAACTTACAAATACAGAAGCTCACAAGAAATTTACTTGAACGGTTTGATACCATGGAACATTCAAAGATAAACAAATGTCAGGGGATTGTGGGAAGCACCACTTGATCTGATGACAGTGACTTCGGTTGCTGCATGTGCAGTAGTTGTTGAACAGGTTGGTCCGGTCCGGAGATGGATGGCTGCATTTGAGGAAGAAACTTTGTGTGCGTTTGCGTTATGTGGATTCCAGATGCCATGCTGAAATGTACATCTCAGGAAGAAAACACATCGCAACTGTTTACAAGCCATTAAACAACATTACTACAATGACACCCACTGCCATAAAATGTTTCCTGGTGAGAAACAAATGCATTCTATAGCCCTTATTACTACAGTATTAGAAAAAAAATACAGTCTCTTTGTCAAGCAGTTAACATGCCAACACTCTCCTCCAAGAGACAGACTTAAAAGTGTTGCAAATCCCACAACAGACTTATTCTGCTGTTAGCAAGACACTAAATCTGCACTTCGCCTGTACTGTCAGTCATTTACATGAAGGGCTGTCAGTGTGAACACAGTTTGACATTTAGAATGACCGGAATACCTTAGCAACAATCCTGAAATGCCCTAGCAACAAGTTTAACCACACAAAGCACCTAGCAACTAGCTAAAAACTATTCAACAAACTTTAGCAACCACATAGCAATGCCTTGGCGACCACTCCAGCCACCTTAACAACCACATAGCAACATGCTACAATCATTTAATAAAATATAATAAACCCATAGCAATGCCTTGGCAACCACCTAGACATTCTCAAGCAACTACATAGCAACATGCTAAAAAACACTCAGCACATGTTAACTAGGGCCCTATGAATTTCACAAAAACATGGAGAGAACCCCATAATACAGTTATGAAAATGGAATTTACTGTTTAAAGTGGAATGTCATGGAATTTGCCACATTTTGAATGAATGTATCAAAAGTAGGTCAGTACACTTAAATCAAATAGTGTCTGAGGACCGTATAGAAGGAGTGATTGGACTAATTTTCATATTAAGGCAAGACTTGTCATAGCACTTCCATATTATTGCTCTTTTGTTGGTTTTGATGGTTTCTAATTTCCTCATTTGTAAGTCACTTTGGATAAAAGCATCTGCTAAATGACTAAATGTAAAATGTAAATGTAAATATAAATCTATGAATAGATTTGCATGATATAACATTACTGTTGTTATTTTTAAGTATTCTTCACTGCATAATATAAGATTGTGGTTAAATGTTTTAGATCTTTGTTTTAAAGGGGTCATATGACGTTGCTAAAAAGAATATTATTTTGTGTATTTGGTGTAATGCAATGTGTTTATGTGGTTTAAGTTTCAAAAAACATTATTTTCCACATAATGTACATTACTGTTTCTCCTCTATGCCCCGCCTTCTGAAAGGCATCGATTTTTACAAAGCTCATCATTCTGAAAAGCGAGGTGTGCTCTGATTGGCCAGCTATCCAGTAAACAAAACCAATAAAACCCATTACAAACGAGGCATTTGTTGCATCCAGTGGGGACATAATTACTGATTATAATGACTTCTATGGTAAAATATGACTTTCATATGACCCCTTTAATATCACAAATTGTGTCTGTTCATTTACAGGGTGCCCTAACTCTCACGACAAGCTGATAGAGTGGACACTTGAGGTGTGGGGAGGAAGACAGACTGATGGGTTTTCATGCTGAATGCAGTTTCGTTTATATCAATAACACTACCTAGCTCTGTCAGGTTAAAACCTCATCTTGTTCTGTTTAAGTAATTTTTTTTATATATATTATACCTCCTGGGTGGAAACTGTGTATGGTGCAGCAAATGCAGTTCATGATGGTAATGGAGACTGAAGTATTAAAGAACAGCAGACACTTAAAGTAGCATTCAGGCATACTTTATTTTTATATTTTCAATAGACCAAATATTACCATTGTATATCAGTGGAGGTATGCATGTTTTGTTGATTAATAATCTGTGAGGACATGAACATGAACTTCATCTCCAGAGCTGCTCAAAATAAATGTTCGGTTTAACTTGAAGAAATGGTGACAGAAATACATTTTACAGTAGAAATTAGAATGTATGTCTCAATGTAATAATATTAATAATAATAATAATTATTATTATTATTAAACCTTTATTTATTAAGGAATAATTATTATTTTCCCAGAAAAAAAAGGAAAGCACTTTATTTAGTAAAAATAAAACAATTTGATTTTTTTTTTTTGTATTAAACTAATTTCCAGAGCCCTTAAAATGTAATTTGTAACTTTGTAATTTGTAAATTTATCTGTAAGTTTCATTATTTCAATTAATTACACATGCTTTTTAATAACTGAAATTTAATATAAAATCCCCTGGAAACCCATCAAGAACACCCTAGCAACAACACAGCAATACACTAAAAAACATTCAGAAAATTTTAGCAACCACATAGCAATGCCCTAGTAACAAAAAAGCAACCCCCACACAAAAACAGCCCTGCATCATGTTGCAAGTTTTGCATTCTTCAGAAAACAAATATCTAGCTGTGGTTGAGGGAAAACTGTGTCACTCCACGTAATCAAAACACTGAAGAACTTTGATTGTCATTCATGAAAAGCAACACATCAACTACTTCCTTTGACAATGAGCCAGGGACTGTCATCTTTATACAGCTGAAGATCACTCAGAGCTCAGCACTCGCTCACAGCAGGATCTGAGCGGATGAGAGCAGTCCAGAGCATGCTGACAGACCTCCCGTGGTCACACAATGACTCGTCTATTCCTCTCTGAACACACATGTCTCTCTCTCTCTCTCTCAGCTGTGTATCGTTTCAATTACCTCACCATTAACTTGACTGACTTTAAATGAGGGTCTGAGGAGACACTGGAGATGATCGAGACGCGGAGAGCCTGTATAATGATCTTTTGTTGACCATGAGCCTGGGTTTTTATTGTTAACTAAAACTCAAATTAAGACCATAAAAAGATTATTTTACATATGTATCTGATTACATATGTGACTGCTTCTTCTTCACTGTGTTTTAATCCAGAGATTTATTTTTCTTTCAGAAGATGCGTAATAGCGACTAGAACCATATAACAGTGAAAATACAGAGAAAGCCGGAAAATTCTGTCAATGGCGGGAAAGCATTGTCTCTTTCCCTGACAGGGAAAGAGTTTAGTGAAATAAAATAAAATATAATAAACATAAACTTATTTTATGTCACATTTTTGCTTAATTTAACTTGAAGCAGTGTTATTTTAGTATCATTGAGATACTATTATAGTTTTTATTATTATTTTGAATAAGTGTTTATTTGCTGTTTTCAATTAAATTTTAGTTGATTTTATTTCAAGTAACAAAAATGTTTTTTTTTTTTTTATGGTTTTAATTTTAGTTTCAGTTTTAGCTACTATAATAACCCTAAGGGTTTTTCACATTATTTTAATTTTAGTTTTAGTATAACATTATAATACCATTCATATTTTTACTTTTTTATAATTTAAAGAAGAACCAATCCGATGTATAGTTGACATTTGAGGCTTAATACTATAGAAGCACTAAAAGTTTTTCAGTAAGAGTGTTTTCAGCTTCAGCTGTTTATTTAATAGAAAAATACGGCATGCAGTTGCATCAAACAATGGTATAAACATCATTCAATGTAAATTTTGATAATCAAAATTAATAATCGCAATTACAATTTCAAGGAAATAATCGACAATTATGATTTTTGTCATAATCGTGCAGCCCTAAAGTAACTAAAACTGAATAAACTAAACTAAAAATAAATTATATAGACATATTTAAAATATAAAAATGACAAAAAGACACAAAACAAAACTACTTAAACTATTAAAGTGAAAAAAACAAATAAATAAAAAATAAAATCTAATTTAAAATTTTAACAAAAACTATTATAGTATATATAAACAATATTAAAACAACACTGCCATAATATAATCTATCAAAAACAAACATTTACAACCCAATTTACAATAATAAAAAATACTAAACCCAAACAATCCACCATAATCTATTCAACATGTATAGCATATGAATGTCAAGCCATAATACAAACTACTTCCCCCATACCATCTAGTTTATATTGTTTTTATTGTGCATTGAGATGTAAAAAAAGTATTTTTTACAAAACAAAAGGAGGAAAATTAAATTGAGCATGTGACCTATGTTTCTTTATGAGTATAGTATACTCATACAAAAACATAGGTCACATGGCTATGTGTGATGCTTCCTGCTAATGTGGCCTTCCCAAATACGTTTGTGTGTGTGGGTGTGTGTTCTGCTGTCTTTTAGGGGTTAAGTCAGTATGGGTCGCCGAGCCAGGGCAAACAGACAGGAAACAGAGCAGAAGGACATGCTGGACTTCCTGTCTGTGCAGGAACACAATGAGATGATTCTCAGAGCACACTGCAGCAGCGCTCCATGCCAAAGCCTGCTGAGACACACTTCATCTAATCGCCTGTGTTTGTTTTTGTTTACATGAGATTACTTGTGCCTGAAACACCATGAAATATGAGCCAGAAAGCAATGATCTTAGAAATCATCTTCTATCCATTATGAGATCATATGAGTTCAAAAGTTTGGTGTCTATAAGATTTGAAAATGTTTTTGAAAGAAGTCTCTTCTGCTCACCAAGACCGCATTTTTAACGAAAAAATCCAATAAAAACAGTAATATTATGAAACATTTTTACAATTTAAAATTACTGTTATCTATTTTACAATGTAATTTATTCAAATGATGCAAAGCTGAATTTTCAGCATCATTACTCCAGTCTTCAGAGTAACAATAAAATTAAGAAATCATTCTAACATGATTATTTGATTAACAAGAAACATTTTTGATTACTATCAATGTTGAAAACAGTTGTGCTACTGAATATTTTTGTGTTAACCGTGTTACATTTTTTTCTGGATTCTTTGATGAATAGAAAGCTCAAATGAACAGCATTTATGTGAAATTGTGTCACATTATAAACGTCTTTACTGTCAATTTTGATCAAATTATGCATCCATGCTGAATAAACGTATTAATTCCTTTAAAAAAAAAAAAAAGAATGGTAGAGTATTTCATTGAGAAATTGTATTTATTATTTTATTCATTCATTCAAATTTTTTAATAAAGAGTACTGACTATGAAAATAGTTTCAAAGCTTCCCCAGCCTGAAAAGACTATTTATTGAAACTAAGCTGCAAAAACTTCTGACATCAAATTAATATATCATATATTAACACATGACTGTCCAATTTAACACATCAACAACACCAGCTGGGTGTTCAGAAACTTGACCCAGTCAGTCACAGTGAGGTAATCAGTAGGACAGATTGGCTACTACTGATCCTAAACACCCAAAGCGAAATACGAAATGAGCAATGCACAAGGCAAAGCACATGCAAAGTAGCTATATACACACAAATCTTAAAGCTACAGTAGCAAAAAATAAAAAATAAAAAATATTGAATAACAGGGACTGGTGTTTTCTATATCAAAAGCTATATCAATAATACAGAAAAGAAGAAAAAACCCTGTTGCACATATAAATGTGCAGGCTAGCCTAGACAATAGACCAATACTGATAGACCAAAATAAAACTAATATGGTCAATGTAAACTTCTTGCTGCTTTATTAGCCATATTCTGTAAACCAGAGCAACATGCAAACCTTTTCAAGGATTACTGAAGTGAAATGAGGTATTATTTTAGATCCTGCCTATAACAACCAGTCCTGTGAGCCAGTCCAGCCCAGTGTTATCTGTGTGAATGAGGCAGCACCCTTCCTGTCATCCGATTTCACACGCTCACACAGCTATTCACGCTCACTGACAACATACACAACTGTGGAGTATTTGAACACCATCTACAAAGCCTGACCAACTGAACACGGTAAACACCTTTCACTTGACTCATGATATGTCAGATGACACATGACGTGTCCTAGTGTTTACAATTGTAAAAAAAATAAAAAAATAAAAAAATCCTCACTACTGATGCTTCAAATGTTCCTCAAAACAAATCAGTAACATACGGAAGTGTTTTTAAACACTGTTTCTTTTAAGTGTTTATTAAGTCAGCGAAATATCTTCATAATAAGCACACGACCCTAAGAGTATTTTACTATCCAATAGCAAGATAAATCATAGTGTTTCTCAAACAATAACAAGTCAGAATATAAGCATCTATAAGCAAATAATATATCACCAAATCAGTGTATACTGACAACAGCATCTAGTAAACACTACACATATTTTGGCATGGTACCATGGCAATAACAAGGTATACAAATATGGCAATCATTCACTACTATGGTAAATATTTATATTTAACACTTCATGCTGTTAATAACAGCGAATGGAATACATTTTCTTTCTCCTTGTATTTTTATATCAATATGGCACAAGATAATCTTATTTAAATCAATGTGAGAAACGAGTTAGGTTATCAAATCTGATTACAGTTATATTACCTAAAACATGTAATGTAATGGATTACTTTTTGGATTACGATTTTTGTCATGACATTTGGAATCAGTAACAGACGATTTGTAAGTAATACCCAGCACTTTGTGTGTGTGTGTGTGTGTGTGATTTATTAGTGAATTAATCCCATAAAGGAGATTACATTATTACATATATGTATGTAGCATACACTGAATCTAGTATACTACAGTATAGAGTACAGTTACTGTATAAACTACATAGTACACTTTCAAGTGCCAAAAAGTACCATGGTACTGTCATGTGTTTTTGGACATGGTACCATGGCTGTACTGCGAATATCTTGATGAATATCTATGTCAGTGCAATGGTGTATAAACATGGCCCTCATTCATAGGTCAATGTTTTTACATATCAGAGTACTATAGTATTACCATCTGATACCATCACTGCACCATATACGCTCGCAGGTCCCTCAACTTTACTCTTTCCTGAACACACGGTCACATACTGTACATCCAGACACAGCAGATATCTGATACTCGAGCGCGCGCAGCCCCCCAGGGCGTCCCCGACACGCTCGTTGAGGGGCGGCGGTGAAATCCGCGTAAACTCACCTGGTGCAGCGTCTCGGCCGGCAGCTGCGACGCCCGGAACAGCTCCGCCACTTTCCCCGCCGCCAGTTTGCCGCTACTGTCGGGCTGACAGAGCGCGTACAGCCCGGAGTAACATCTCTGCTCGCTGTCGCTCAGGGAAATTAAGGTCCCTCCGGTGCCCGCGGCGGATCCCTGATCCATCCCTGAGCGTGAGCCGCAGACGCCGGGCGACCAGATGTACGGCCTCTCAGTGGCCCTGCCTGTGGCGGAGGGAGGAGCGTCCGCTCTGCGGTGCTCTAGTACACACACACACACACACACACAATGAACTCAGATGAAGATTCTCGCTCAGTACTACATCTAACCGCGGAGAGGCGCCACAAGCCCACACAAACTATCACTGCACTCATCAGACTAAATATTTGCATTTTGATTAAATATTTACATTGATATTTTATTTTTCTAATAAAGATGTAAATGAATAGATTCAAGATATATATATTTAGACTTTAAATGTAGCCTAAATGATTACATTTACATAGCGTGTCAACGATTTAGATCTAAAAATTGCATTACACTTGCTTTAAAGCTGTTTTAAGATATACTTCAAATGATAGTAATGTAATATTTACATTAGTTTTAAAGATTAAGATTTATTTAGACTTTAAATGTATATGCAATATTAACATTTAAAGATGTTACGTTTGCATTTGTATTTAAATAATTACATTTATTGATGATTATATTAAATATATTTATATTTTATGTTGAAGATTTAAAAACGCCAAGGTTTGTATTTCAAATTTTACATTTATTATAAATATTTATATATACATTTTATGTTCAAAATTGAAAGACTTGGGATTTGCATTTAAAATGTTAAATTTAGATTTACTGTTTATATTTACAATTGCATTTGAAAAAATAATGGCATTTTAAAACTGCATGAATAGGGAGACTTGTTTATTTACTTATGTTTTATTTATGTTTAGAACTTGAAAGAGAGTGTGCAATTTCAAATGGTAAACTGTATTCATTTTTATACATTTGATGTGAATTACTGACACAGTCAATAATGAACAGATCACAGATATGTAGAATACTAGCTATGAAGTCTATTAATGATTTCCCTTTGCTGAAAGTTTGAAAGAGAATGCATTAGATCTTTACTGCCATCTTGTGTTGGGCAAAAGAACCTGGGGGGTGGTGATGTGGCTTAGTGGTTAAAAATATTCTCTGGTAAGAGAAAGGTTGCAGGTTTGAGCTCCACAAGAGCTGATTCATGACCTATGATTACTGTGACACATCACAGATCACACCACGAGAACTGAATCTGCAATAACCGGCCAGTCAGCCACATTTTTATTTATAGTAACTCATATATTTCTCTCTACCTCAGGTCATGTTGCACGTTGCATGAGTTAATGCATCCTGTGTAGTTCACGTTACAGTGAAAAAACCTTCAGGAAGATTGATCTCTCCCACTAAACAGTAAATGAGGAGTTGATGAAGGTACTGTAGTTCTTGGGTGTCTCATGTGAACAACAGTTCACTCAGGTAGCAAAGCGTGACATTTTATGACATTTATATGTGACAGACACTTATCTAACAGCGTCATTCTTCTAAAGGGAGCATCAAATATGACTTTACATCCTGTGTGGAATTTACTGATGTGGAAAAAGTACTTGAAACAGCAATAAAATCCTATACACATCGCATTTGGAAATGTTTTTTGCAAATATTAACTGCAAAAGATCTTATTAAACCTAATGAAAACAAGACACATTTCTGTGAGTAGCAAAATTGTGAAACATACTCAGAGAATAAATCCAGAATTAGGTTTATTTTTCTTAAGTGTTGTTTCTTGTTTTAAGCATAAATTTAACAGAATTTAGTGAAGTTTATGCATAGAAAATTGCCAGGGGCTAAGAAACACATAATTTAGGATATATTCTCTGAAAAACTTAACATCTGATGCTATTTTGCTTCTCAAATACATTTATTTTTTCATAAGGATGTTTATGTTTACTGGAAAGCATGACAAAATACTGATTAGGCATTTTTTTTTTCAGTGTTCTTACAGCAAGTTACAATATTAGCTTTTTTCTCATATTTAAAAAACACACACACATCACACACACACACACAAACACACACACACACACACACACACACACACACACACACACACACAGTGTTTAAAGAAAAGTTAAATATTATTAAAATTCAAATAGTTTTCTATTGTTAACGATTTATAAAATGTAATTTATTCCTGTGATGCAGAGCTGAATTTTCAGCATCATTACTCCAGGCCTCAGTGTCACATGATCCTTCATAAAATCATTCTAATATGCTGATTTGCTGCTCAAGAAACATTACTTATATTTTCAATGTTAAAAACAGTTGTGCTGATTCATATTTTTGTAAAAACCGTGATGCACTTTTTTTAGGATTCTTTGATGGATAGAAACTTCAAAAGAATATTGTGCAAGTGCACACACACAGCAGTGAGTAGTGTACAAAAACACACACCCATGAACACACACCCCGGAGCAGTGGGCAGCCATTTTATATTTTTATGTTTTGCTGTGGTGCCAGGGGAGCAGTTGGGGGTCCGGTGCCTTGCTCAAGGGTCTCACCTCAGTCATGGTGTTGAGGGTGGAAGAGAGCTCTGGTTATTCATTCCACCCACCGACAATTCCTGTCGGACCGGAGACTAGAACCTGCTACCTTTGAGGTACAAGTACAACTCTCTAATCGATAAGCCACGAATGACACCAGGTATTAGATAACAACCACATTGAACGTATCCTCATCTTGCAGTGTCAGAAGGTGGTTAACCATCAAACTTCTTTGTTTGCCCCTTTCTGGTCTTGCAGGTAAAGCTTTTATCCCAAGCAAAGGGAAGATGCAGAAGAAGCGGTTTGCTTCAATCATCAGAAGTTCACAGAAAGCACAGCCTTCATCTGAGAACTGATTTCCCTTGTACTTTTCAGAAACAACCCATGTCTGACCCACCTACATGAGTATGCCAACACTTTGAAGTAATGTTACCAACAACATATTCAGAAACACATCATTAAAAATAAAAAACACAACTTTAAACAACAGAAGAAAGCCATAAGTCAAAATGACGTTCAGGTTCATATTGATATCACACATCGTACAGCTGTAGTGTAACGACCGGTGTTAGATGTGTTTACATTTTGAGACGAGACGACAGGTATTATTACAGAAGCAAAAAATAAAAACAGAGCAGGTCAGCACAGCCACATCTGTTGTTATGATGAAGAGAAATCATACCCCAGATATCAACATATTGTCGGGCAAGATCCGGCCCACATCTGGCGCATGTGGAATAATTATCTGGCCACATGTAGCGTGGAATGATGGCACTTGGGCGGACCGCTCCTGTTTACTAGATCTGGGCCAAAAGCAGGCCATAGCAATGGCACATGTCAGCCAAGAGCAAAGAAATAAACCAACAACTGGACCTTATCTGAGCCACAAAATATTGTATATTAAATATACAGTCATTTTAGCCTTAATAAGCCCATTAACAAGCAGAATTACTGAAGGAAAGAAGAGAACAGAAAAAAAAGACGAAAAGAAGCACAACATCAACAACTGACTTCAGCCACAGCCTTAGATGAAATCAACTGAAAATAAAAGATTAAATCTCTGAAGATCTCAGCAGAGGAGGATTAAACAACTCCACAAACAGCATTACTAGCTTCACTTATTACTGACCAGACTGACTTTATTTTGTTAGAGGTCTACAGAATTTCTTATTGAGAATTAACAGGTGTTTAAATGTAATGGTTGGTTCATTTGAAGACACCAAAATTGTCATTAGTGTTTCCATTAATTGGGCTCATAACTCTTATTACAATTAGTTTGTCTTCACTGACTGTTGTGATGGTGTGTTTATCAAACACATTTGCAGTAGCAAATGAAGACAAAATAAGTTCAGGCGATGATAGTCAGCTATTGATGGTTCATCATCATAATGAAATACCTGATTTACTAATGTAATTTGATTCTAACGCTTGTGTTGTGCCAATAATACATTTGTTGTATAAAACAGCATAAGATCAGCATAAGATCAACAGTATTGCAGAACCAGTTAAAGATAAAAAAAAAAGAGCACAAAAAGTTAAACTCCACTAACACACAAAGTCATTATAAATCAACACCTGAACCTCAATGGTGACAATAAATGTGTAATGTTGCAATGTATGCTGGGTACCATTGTACAAAACTCCCAGCATGCATCACAGCATGAATAAATTATACAGTTAAATTGTCATATTATTTTTCTTTAATTCTAACTTTGGTTCATGTATTTATTTTGTATTTTTTGCAGTTTTGTGTGTGTGTACGTGTGTGTGTGTGTGTGTATGTGTGTGTGTGTGTGTGTCTTTTAGTAACTTTGTGTGATTCATATGCTGATTGCTGATGTCTGTGTGTGTCAGTGCTGTTCACTTTTCTATATATCGTCAAACTGATGTTGCAACTCAAGTTGGTTTGTAATGTGAAAGCATTAAACTACACAGCTTCGGGATTCAAATGACTTTGGTGAATTATGCTATTACACAATAATTGTGAAACCATCAACAGCAAAACTATCATATACTGCAAATATGTCATAGCAGCCAAAGACAAACAAATGATTAATAATAAGAACCCATCTAATGGAAACACTGATCACCATTATGGTGACTTCAAATGAACCAAACATTCAATTTAAAACCCCTGATAATTCTTGTTTAATCCTCCTCTGCTGAGATCTTCAGAGATTTAATGTATTTTAGCTTAAGCTGAATTCATCTAAGGCTGTGGCTGCAGTCGGTTGTTGTTGTTGTGTTTCTGTTTGTCTCTCTTTTTCTTTTTCTTTCCTTCAATGATTTTGCATGTTAACAAGCTTAGAAAAGCTGAGGGGACTCTATAATATATGAAGATTTTGTGGCTCAGATAAGGTCCAGTGTGGTTTATTTCTTTGCTCTTGGCTGAGATGTGGCATTGCTATGGCCTGCTTTTGGCCCAGATCTGGTAAACAGGAGCAGTCCGCCCAAGTGCCATCATTCCACACTACATGTGGGCCAGATCATTATTCCACATGTGCCAGATGTGGGCCGCATCTGGACCGACAATATGTTGCTATCTGGGACACATTTATATTCATAGACCTGAGCACAAACTGGAGAGCTGTTTACCGACTCCCACACCATTTCACTTTATTATTTCACAGCAGAAACAATCAAAGGCAGCCACGCACGCAGCTCTCCTTTTAAATTTACATTTATTTTCTCCGCTGACAATTTCTCGACTCTATGTGAATATATGGTGTTTGTTCTGGCTCTCTCTCTTTCTTTGGAGGCAGGTCTAATCATCGCTTAACCATTAAATGGCTCTGTCCAGCCCTTTGTATGTTATGCTCTGACCGGTTTATATAATCTCTGACCGCTGAATTCAGCAGCATATGAGATAAAGTTGCTCATCCAGATAGAGAAAGATGCTGACTGGAGTTCTTCTGATATTTCTGCAGCCCCTGGTAGCACAGGGGTAAAAAGGTAAAACATCTCAAGATTTCTCGAGATCTTGTGCGAAGTGGTGTCTGTTGGGCATTTGTTCTGAGTTTAGACTAGCTGGATTAATTTTTTAATCTCTCTGGTTTTCACAGTGGAAAAATACTCTGGTCTTTGAGCCATCTAGTAGTGTCGAAGATGGATGAATATGCTAGAAAATATGTTCAATCAGCTAGAATTGAGCATTTGCAGATAATAATGTTCTTGCTTTTTCACAACAATAAAAAAAATTAAAACAATTAACAAAATATTTGATGTTCAGGCCAGATTCTAGGTCATATTTCATCTTAAAATCAATCAATAAATAAGAAAATATGAAAAAAAATTATGACAATTACGAGCACAAATTATAATTCGCATAATTCTTTTCTGATTATTTCAGATTTTAGATTATTTTCTGTTTTCACTTGAATTTTAGTTAGTTTTAGTAATTTTGCTGTATGTTTTTCATTTTTATTTAATTTTAATTTGTTTTAGTACTTATGTTTCAAGTAAAGTTTTTTTTTATTATTTTTATTTTAGTTTAACCCTTCATATTAAATGCAAAAGTCTCTTTTTCCTGAAATAGGCTTCACTGTCTTGCAGCTTTTCTTTTTTTTTTTCAGAGATATTTGTCGGCCAGGGAAAAGGGAAGTAAATTCACAATAGTCAGATTACATTTAAAGGAAAGAAGAACGTGAAAATGTTCAGAGGGAGTGTGAAATTACAGTGAATTGAAACTTCTATAGAGTTTAAATAAGGACAAAATCATCACTGAAGCGTCTAAACATCCTGAACTGGATTCTGCCGCTTTGTTGTCCGACCAAAGAGACAGACTCAGTTTCTTGTTTGGCATTCTTCTCTCATTCTGTTCAGTATCTTGAGAAATCACTGAGAAATAAAGTGACATCAGTTCACTAATAAGAATCTTTTACGAGGATGGTAAAGGACACACTCAGCAAAAGTGTTATCAGCCCACAAAAAAACAGGAAGAAACGGATCTTCACAACAACAGCAAGCAATGATTTCTGTGAATAAATTAACTCTCTTTCTCTCTCTGTAGAAAGTAAAGATGGATTTAAAGTCAGACTCAGCATTAAAACAGCCCTCGGAGATGATACCATTAGTTTTCGGTTTACTTCTTTTTATTTGGTTTGACGTCCATATTCATAATTTTATTCAGCCATATTGTGCAAGTTAATTAAGCTCTTTTTCTCTCGGTATCTCAGTATGAGTGGAATGAGAGCAAGATGTTTCTCTTCAAATCTACTCTGGCGTTGCAATGAGGAAACAAAAACTAATCAAGACACCTATAAGTGAGTAGACCAACACTTTCCACATACAAGCAGGTGCCACACTTAACAAAAGATAATCAACAGCCAATCTGTTCAGTCCAAGGCTGTTTTTGTGATGACCACATTGATTGAGATTGAAAAACGTGAGCAGAATGATTTGACCACAGCTGTTGAGTAAGAGCTGATGGCTTTCAGAGTCAAATCTGTTTGTTCATGCGTGGGTCAGGTTTTGTCATCGCTGTCTGGACAAAATGTCCTCACAATTCTTGTAAACCAGTCAAGGTTTATTTTTCTTAAGTGTTGTTTCTTGTTTTAAGCATAAATTTAACAGAATTTAGTGAAGTTTATGCATAGAAAATTGCCAGGGGCTAAGAAACACATAATTTAGGATATATTCTCTGAAAACTTAACATCTGATGCTATTTTGCTTCTCAAATACATTTATTTTTTCATAAGGATGTTTATGTTTACTGGAAAGCATGACAAAATACTGATTAGGCATTTTTTTTTTCAGTGTTCTTACAGCAAGTTACAATATTAGCTTTTTTCTCATATTTAGATATTTAATATAGTCACACACACACACATACACACACACACACACACACACACACACACACACACACACACACACACAGGTGTTTAAAAAAAGTTAAATATTATTAAAATTCAAATAGTTTTCTATTGTAAACGATTTATAAAATGTAATTTATTCCTGTGATGCAGAGCTGAATTTTCAGCATCATTACTCCAGGCCTCAGTGTCACATGATCCTTCATAAAATCATTCTAATATGCTGATTTGCTGCTCAAGAAACATTACTTATATTTTTTCAATGTTAAAAACAGTTGTGCTGATTCATATTTTTGTAAAAACCGTGATGCACTTTTTTTAGGATTCTTTGATGGATAGAAACTTCAAAAGAATATTGTGCAAGTGCACACACACAGCAGTGAGTAGTGTACAAACACACACACCATGAACACACACCCGGAGCAGTGGGCAGCCATTTTATATTTTTATTTTTGCTGTGGTGCCAGGGGAGCAGTTGGGGGTCCGGTGCCTTGCTCAAGGGTCTCACCTCAGTCATGGTGTTGAGGGTGGAAGAGAGCTCTGGTTATTCATTCCACCCACCGACAATTCCTGTCCGGACCGGAGACTAGAACCTGCTACCTTTGAGGTACAAGTACAACTCTCTAATCGATAAGCCACGAATGACACCAGGTATTAGATAACAACCACATTGAACGTATCCTCATCTTGCAGTGTCAGAAGGTGGTTAACCATCAAACTTCTTTGTTTGCCCCTTTCTGGTCTTGCAGGTAAAGCTTTTATCCCAAGCAAAGGGAAGATGCAGAAGAAGCGGTTTGCTTCAATCATCAGAAGTTCACAGAAAGCACAGCCTTCATCTGAGAACTGATTTCCCTTGTACTTTTCAGAAAACAACCCATGTCTGACCCACCTACATGAGTATGCCAACACTTTGAAGTAATGTTACCAACAACATATTCAGAAACACATCATTAAAAATAAAAAAACACAACTTTAAAACAACAGAAGAAAGCCATAAGTCAAAATGACGTTCAGGTTCATATTGATATCACACATCGTACAGCTGTAGTGTAACGACCGGTGTTAGATGTGTTTACATTTTGAGACGAGACGACAGGTATTATTACAGAAGCAAAAAATAAAAACAGAGCAGGTCAGCACAGCCACATCTGTTGTTATGATGAAGAGAAATCATACCCCAGATAGCAACATATTGTCGGGCAAGATCCGGCCCACATCTGGCGCATGTGGAATAATTATCTGGCCACATGTAGCGTGGAATGATGGCACTTGGGCGGACCGCTCCTGTTTACTAGATCTGGGCCAAAAGCAGGCCATAGCAATGGCACATGTCAGCCAAGAGCAAAGAAATAAACCACAACTGGACCTTATCTGAGCCACAAAATATTGTATATTAAATATACAGTCATTTTAGCCTTAATAAGCCCATTAACAAGCAGAATTACTGAAGGAAAGAAGAGAACAGAAAAAGAGACGAAAAGAAGCACAACATCAACAACTGACTTCAGCCACAGCCTTAGATGAAATCAACTGAAAATAAAAGATTAAATCTCTGAAGATCTCAGCAGAGGAGGATTAAACAACTCCACAAACAGCATTACTAGCTTCACTTATTACTGACCAGACTGACTTTATTTCTGTTAGAGGTCTACAGAATTTCTTATTGAGAATTAACAGGTGTTTAAATGTAATGGTTGGTTCATTTGAAGACACCAAAATTGTCATTAGTGTTTCCATTAATTGGGCTCATAACTCTTATTACAATTAGTTTGTCTTCACTGACTGTTGTGATGGTGTGTTTATCAAACACATTTGCAGTAGCAAATGAAGACAAAATAAGTTCAGGCGATGATAGTCAGCTATTGATGGTTCATCATCATAATGAAATACCTGATTTACTAATGTAATTTGATTCTAACGCTTGTGTTGTGCCAATAATACATTTGTTGTATAAAACAGCATAAGATCAGCATAAGATCAACAGTATTGCAGAACCAGTTAAAGATAAAAAAAAGAGCACAAAAAGTTAAACTCCACTAACACACAAAGTCATTATAAATCAACACCTGAACCTCAATGGTGACAATAAATGTGTAATGTTGCAATGTATGCTGGGTACCATTGTACAAAACTCCCAGCATGCATCACAGCATGAATAAATTATACAGTTAAAATTGTCATATTATTTTTCTTTAATTCTAACTTTGGTTCATGTATTTATTTTGTATTTTTTGCAGTTTTGTGTGTGTGTGTACGTGTGTGTGTGTGTGAGTATGTGTGTGTGTGTGTGTGTGTCTTTTTAGTAACTTTGTGTGATTCATATGCTGATTGCTGATGTCTGTGTGTGTCAGTGCTGTTCACTTTTCTATATATCGTCAAACTGATGTTGCAACTCAAGTTGGTTTGTAATGTGAAAGCATTAAACTACACAGCTTCGGGATTCAAATGACTTTGGTGAATTATGCTATTACACAATAATTGTGAAACCATCAACAGCAAAACTATCATATACTGCAAATATGTCATAGCAGCCAAAGACAACAAATGATTAATAATAAGAACCCATCTAATGGAAACACTGATCACCATTATGGTGACTTCAAATGAACCAAACATTCAATTTAAAACCCCTGATAATTCTTGTTTAATCCTCCTCTGCTGAGATCTTCAGAGATTTAATGTATTTTAGCTTAAGCTGAATTCATCTAAGGCTGTGGCTGCAGTCGGTTGTTGTTGTTGTGTTTCTGTTTGTCTCTCTTTTTCTTTTTCTTTCCTTCAATGATTTTGCATGTTAACAAGCTTAGAAAAGCTGAGGGGACTCTATAATATATGAAGATTTTGTGGCTCAGATAAGGTCCAGTGTGGTTTATTTCTTTGCTCTTGGCTGAGATGTGGCATTGCTATGGCCTGCTTTTGGCCCAGATCTGGTAAACAGGAGCAGTCCGCCCAAGTGCCATCATTCCAGGCTACATGTGGGCCAGAACATTATTCCACATGTGCCAGATGTGGGCCAGATCTTGTCCGAAAATATGTTGCTATCTGGGACACATTTATATTCATAGACCTGAGCACAAACTGGAGAGCTGTTTACCGACTCCCACACCATTTCACTTTATTATTTCACAGCAGAAACAATCAAAGGCAGCCACGCACGCAGCTCTCCTTTTTAAATTTACATTTATTTTCTCCGCTGACAATTTCTCGACTCTATGTGAATATATGGTGTTTGTTCTGGCTCTCTCTCTTTCTTTGGAGGCAGGTCTAATCATCGCTTAACCATTAAATGGCTCTGTCCAGCCCTTTGTATGTTATGCTCTGACCGGTTTATATAATCTCTGACCGCTGAATTCAGCAGCATATGAGATAAAGTTGCTCATCCAGATAGAGAAAGATCTGACTGGATCTTTCTGATATTTCTGCAGCCCCTGGTAGCACAGGGGTAAAAAGAAAACATCTCAAGATTTCTCGAGATCTTGTGCGAAGTGGTGTCTGTTGGGCATTTTGTTCTGAGTTTAGACTAGCTGATTATTTCTGCAATCCCCTGGTTTTCAGTGGAAAAATACTCTGGTCTTTGAGTCTAGTAGTGTCGAAATGGATGAATATGCTAGAAAATATGTTCAATCAGCTAGAATTGAGCATTTGCAGATAATAATGTTCTTGCTTTTTCACTTCAATTAATAAAATGAAAGGATTTCACAAAATATTTGATGTTCAGGACAGATTCTAGGTCATATTTCATCTTAAAATCAATCAATAAATAAGAAAATATGAAAAAAAATTATGACAATTACGAGCACAAATTATAATTCGCATAATTATTTTCTGATTATTTCAGATTTTAGATTATTTTCTGTTTTCACTTGAATTTTAGTTAGTTTTAGTAATTTTGCTGTATGTTTTTCTCATTTTTATTTTGCTAATTTTAATTTGTTTTAGTACTTATGTTTCAAGTAAAGTTTTTTTTTATTATTTTTATTTTAGTTTAAAACCCTTCATATTAAATGCAAAAGTCTCTTTTTTCCTGAAATAGGCTTCACTGTCTTGCAGCTTTTTCTTTTTTTTTTTTTTCAGAGATATTTGTCGGCCAGGGAAAAGGGAAGTAAATTCACAATAGTCAGATTACATTTAAAGGAAAGGAGAACGTGAAAAAATGTTCAGAGGGAGTGTGAAATTACAGTGAATTGAAACTTCTATAGAGTTTAAATAAGGACAAAATCATCACTGAAGCGTCTAAACATCCTGAACTGGATTCTGCCGCTTTGTTGTCCGACCAAAGAGACAGACTCAGTTTCTTGTTTGGCATTCTTCTCTCATTCTGTTCAGTATCTTGAGAAATCACTGAGAAATAAAGTGACATCAGTTCACTAATAAGAATCTTTTACGAGGATGGTAAAGGACACACTCAGCAAAAGTGTTATCAGCCCACAAAACAGAACAGGAAGAAACGGATCTTCACAACAAACAGCAAGCAATGATTTCTGTGAATAAATTAACTCTCTTTCTCTCTCTGTAGAAAGTAAAGATGGATTTAAAGTCAGACTCAGCATTAAAACAGCCCTCGGAGATGATACCATTAGTTTTCGGTTTACTTCTTTTTATTTGGTTTGACGTCCATATTCATAATTTTATTCAGCCATATTGTGCAAGTTAATTAAGCTCTTTTTCTCTCGGTATCTCAGTATGAGTGGAATGAGAGCAAGATGTTTCTCTTCAAATCTACTCTGGCGTTGCAATGAGGAAACAAACTAATCAAGACACCTATAAGTGAGTAGACCAACACTTTCCACATACAAGCAGGTGCCACACTTAACAAAAGATAATCAACAGCCAATCTGTTCAGTCCAAGGCTGTTTTTGTGATGACCACATTGATTGAGATTGAAAACGTGAGCAGAATGATTTGACCACAGCTGTTGAGTAAGAGCTGATGGCTTTCAGAGTCAAATCTGTTTGTTCATGCGTGGGTCAGGTTTTGTCATCGCTGTCTGGACAAAATGTCCTCACAATTCTTGTAAACCAGTCAAGGTTGCAACAGAATGTGAAACACTGGGGTGCTGAAATGCAACATGTTTTTTAGCAGCAGACAGCCATTCATATGCTTCCTGAATGATTGCTTCATTAAATATTCATGTGCTTCTACAGCCGCAGATACTTTCAAGTGCTGGGTTTAGTTTCTCAGTTTTAGTACCTGAGGGAAACAGGTGGTATGTTTCAGAAACTTTCAGACAAGTAAAATGAATTATTTGGCAACATGTCTAGATGGAAAAGCAGTTATTTAAAATTGGTCTGCTTGTTGCATGCTGTATTCAAGTGAGAACATTAACCTAACCTTACCCCAGGATTTCAGTTGTACAATGTGAAATCTCATAACGTGACTATGCGTTAAATAAGTGAAACATGAAACCAGAGAAGCCAAGGTTATATTACGCTACATTATACTGCTTTGCATTGCATTACTTTGTATTGAATTGTTTTGTGTTACATAACATTGCATGAAGTTAAATTACATGACAGAGAGGTTAAAAATTTCAGATAAACCAAAATTATATGGTGTTATATCGCTTAGCATTGCTTCACTTTGCATAGCTCTGCTTAGCATTGCTTTGTTGCGGCATTGCTTTGGGTTACATTCTTTCAATACGTTAACGTACCCAACAAAGAAAAATATTCTAAGAACATTTTGCTAAGATTCCCATTAAGTTATGCAAACATTATTTCTGAATGTTTTCTGAATGTTCAAGACATACAGTTTTTAAAATGTTTTTTTAAAAAAAAGTTTTTTTTCACTTCATAATTTTGAAACATATTGTTACTTTTGAATTTTATCTTAACATTCTAGAAGTAGAAACATTAATAATGTTAGATGAACATTTGCCTAAATTGTTTCAGAAGAAAATAAAAAAATAAAACCAAGATTATTACATTATATTGCTTTGCATTCCATTCCATAACATGAACAGAGACATTAATAATTTCAGATAAAGCAAGGTTATATTAAGTTATATTATTTGCATTGGATGCTTTGCGTTTGTTGTTTCATTGCTTTGAGTTGCATTGCTTTGCATTATATTTGTCTTACATTTCATTGTATTACATTATATTACATGACAGAAAGGTAAAAATTTTTTGTTTTGCTTTAAGTTTTGCTTTACGTTTGTGTAGCATTCTATTGTTTTATGTTGTAGCATTGCTTTGTGTTAACTTACATTGCATTACATTATAATTGCATTGCTTTGCATTATGTTATGTTACATGAAAGAGAAATTAACAATTTCAGAGCAACCAAGATTCTACTACGCTATGTTGTTTTGCTTTGCTTTGCATTGCATAGCATTGTTTTGTGTTGCACTACTTTGCGTTACATGGCATAACATTACAGAGATGATCATTTCAGATAAAACAAGATTATGTTATATTGCTCTGCATTGCATTGTATTGTGTTTGTTGCATTCCATTGCTTTGATTTGCATTACATTGTATTGTGTTGTTGCAGCATTCCTTTGAGCTATATTTGCATTACGTTATATTACATGACAGACAGGTTAACAATTTAAGATAAACTGAGATTGTTACATTATTTTGCTCTGCCTTGCATTGCATTGCATTGTCATGTGTTGCAATAGTTTGCATTACATTATATGACACAGTTTTACATTACCTTAAAAATAACAGATGGGTTTACAATTTTATGCGTTAAATCTTAATATCCAGCAGTTTATGGAACTGTCTGCCGTAATATTCCACTCTACGCTTATCAGCCTTTGGCATCACTGGTAGAGTTTTCTTTTAGCTAACATCATTTCTTAGTGCGAGTCAGTAATTTCTATTGAGGAACATAGATCATGTACTGTTCCAGTCTAACGTGGTGTGTCCCCCAAGGCTCCAATCACGGCCCTCTCCTCTTTCCAATTTATATGCCTCCCCCTCGGCAAATAATTTGACGGCACAGTCTCAGATTCCATTGCTATGCTGCTGACACGCAAATCTAACTCAGCTCCCAGGCCAGAGCAGTGTTTCCGCAGCCTTTCTTATCTTCTTGACTTTCTTGTAGTATTTTTTCTTTTCTTTTTCTCACTCAGAGTTAGGAATTTGAACAAGCTCATAACCCTAAGTAGCAAACTTTTGGCATGCATCTCATTTCAACTCCATTTGCCATAAGGATAATACATCAATGAGGTGTGCTATTACTTTTCTAGGTGCTCAAACTAATGATTTTCACCTTGCAAACATAAAATAGGTGAAAACACACTAACAACCTATCATTTAGTGATTTAATGAAATGAAGTGTTATGTTCACAGCATGATACATTTAATGGAGTTATACATATCACATATTATTAATTTGACGGATAATTTAAAGAAACTTTCATATGAAAATCATTAAGAATATATTTCCATGAGATGTGTTTAAATAGAAATGGCAGAGACAAAATACTATCAGGTCACTGCTGCATCTAAAGGCTTTTTCTTCAAATGGTGTGCAATAAATAGATTTAATTTGTTTAATAACAGATTATTATCAAAGCCCTATGATCTGGCAGTAATTTTACACCTTCAATAATAACAGTGATCATCTACAGTTGAAAAGGGTCATCTTAGGCCTGACCTTTTTTTGTGGATTAAATATGTATTTTTTTAATCAGTGTTTTCCCCCTCAATTATATTCATGCAATTTAGCCGTTTTTTGGATGTAGGGAAAGTGTGACTGATTAATTTAACCAGTGTAATTAGGGCCGATATAGATGCTAATGGGTCAAGGGAAATCAATTGCGGTTAACCTTTCCCAGACAGATATCAGCCCCTAACGATTGTGAAATCCCACAGCTGAAGTGATGCAGAGATGCTTCAGGCTTGTTTGTGAGAGAACCGCAGTACTGATTGATGCCGGTGTGCTGGAAAGGGAGCGTGTGCTTCTTTTGCAGCATCATGTAACATTGATGAGATGCTGTTTGTGCTTGATTCTCATTGGCTGCATCCAGTATATAATGAGAAACCATGTCTGGCATTGTAAATTTGCATTGCAAAAAAAAAAAAATAATAAAAAAAAAAAAAATAATTTATTTTATTTTATTTATATATATCTTAGCATCTTTAAAACAAAATCCATTTACTTGAGAAGCAAAATTGCATAAAATAATAAGACTACAGTACCGTTCAAGATTTTGAGGATTTGGCAAGATTTTTTAAAAACATTATCCCACACAAGTTTTCATCTCATATTGAAAACAAGATACAAGTATTGATTAAAACATAGATTTTTTTCTTCCTGTGTAGGTGTATACTGTACAGTATGTGTGTTTGTGTGAGGCTGTTGTATTAGTTTCAGTGCTTTTTCTATGATGCCCTCTATATAAAATTATAAAAACCCTGAATAATATTAATGTTTAATATGAGTGTTTCCAGTACTGCAACCAAAATTCATCAGCCTCAAAAAGCCTAATATTTCTCATTTAAAAAATCTTTTTTCAGCACCGAAATCATACTGGTATGCAATGATACAAAAAGAGTGTCGTTCGTGTTTGTGGTGTCATCACCAGATGATCCGACCCAAATTATCCCCAAAGAACAAGTAGAACAAGCAGTGAGGTGAGTCAGCGCTCTGTGCTGAAGGTTTATAGGTTTAGACTTTATGTGCTGATGGCTTAGAAGGTACACAGCACATGGTCAATAACGTGACAGTACTGCAAAAATGATGGCTGTTTCAAATCCTGCATCTGCCTTGCTTGAATGCTGACTATATAAGCAACTACTTCAAAGTTTAGAGGTTTTTTTTTTTTTTTTTTAAACAGAACTTATTGAGATATTAATGAAATCAAGGGCCACTTCTTTTATTTAAAGAGAGTACACTTTAATAACCATGTTATTAGACCAAATATAACTACCATTCAGAAGTTTGGACCAAAAGACCAAACTTCTGAATGGTAGTATATAATTTTGAGATTGTATTTTATGTAAATGTATCTGTTTTGATTTCATACCATCACTTCAATTGTAATTGTTTTATTCATTCATTCAGAAACACTAAACACAGAAACAATACATAAATTCTGACATAACTGGATTGTTTGTTATTTAAAATGACTTAAAAATTTGTGTAGTTTGCATTGTTAACTTATAGCTTGGCTGTACAGTAGGCCTATTTAATTTATTTATAAGTAGCTTGTACAACTAGATTCAAAGTAGCTTCCACCAGCAGTGGTTAATACCAGGTGCAAACGGCGTCTTGGACACAGACATACCTTACTGTTAGTTCCCTTTATTCTGATCTGAGCCGTTTATGATAGTTTATCCACCACAGAGCCAAACAAAAAGCTGATGGAGTTTCAGAAGAGGATGAAGGAATAGTCAAAGAGAACAGAACCACCCTCTCTGGTCTTGGAGGGAAAGAAGGGAACTATAATCAAGTGTTTTCAAATGACGACTGCTTCACCAAGCTGTAGACACTGATGGCAGTAGTAGCTCATAGGCAAATAGTAAAGCCATTCAGTATCACCTTCAAAATTCTTTAGTTATAACAAAGAATGCACATGATTTATAGTCTACTCTAGACTGTCCTGGCCTGCACAGATATAAGATTGAGTAGTTTTTGTGGCTGTTAGTTTCAAAGCTAACACGTCAAACATGATGCAATAGTGTGAGACACATTTGTGATAAGCCACAACACGGATTCTGTTTTTGAAATGGAAAAACTTTCTGCCATGCCACAGCTGGAACGATATACAAACTATGACAATGATGATGTCAGGAACTGATCATGTGCTTTATTAAATGTTAAAAGGTGAGAATTGGAATTTATAGTCATACTGAAAATGACAATGGATAATTTTCCTCAGATCTTGAAAATAAATTTAAGAAACCATTAAATAACTGTGAACAGACAAGTGTATTCCATGACAAAAATTGTTTCAGTCACTCAGTAAATACTTTTAAATCATGTTAAAGTTGGTTAATGTTTATGGATTTGATCAAGTACTTACTACAGAAGTTCCATCATGGAACAAAAATATGAAAAAGGTAAATACAACTTCTCTTTTTTGAGATATAAACTCAGAATTGCAAGATGTTCTGAATTCTGAGTGGGGAAAAAAGTTAAAAAAAAAAGTTAAAAAAAATTATATATATATATATATATATATATATATATATATATATATATATATATATATATTGTTAGATAATTGCAGATTTCGAGCTATAAACTCAGAATTATGAGTTCACAGCTTGCGATTACAAGATATAAACTGGCAATTGTGGGGAAAAAGTCTAAATCGCGAGATATAAACTCGCAATTGTCTGGAGATTTTTGATTGATTTTGACGTATTTCATAGCGACGGCATGTCTGTGCACAAAAAAAGTTACTTTTCGTTGGAATTTTGTCACATTGCATCTGGTTAGGACATGTAATAACATCAATATACTAGTGTAGTACTAAAAGCTAAAAAAAAAAAAATAGTTAGAAGCAGTTATTCTGTTGTTAATGTTTAGCCATTTAATAAAGCCCTTCATTATGTCCCACCCCCAACTTCCTGTTTAAATGGGAAATGTCAACTCAGGAAAGAAAACTGTGCTCGTCAAACATTTCATGAGGTTTTTAATTCAGCTGACAACACTACAGGATAATCTGTAGCATATGCTGACATCTGAATTATGTTCTCAGGTGCCTGTTTATTCAGCAACAATGTTTAATGAATTATTAGATGGAATCAATAATTTATGAAAAGATGAGGCACTTCTACACAGTAACAGATTAGGCAATTTTCTATTGTCAAAAACAAGCTGTTTTTTACCCATTATGAGATGTGGGTTTGCGCATCCATTACACTTCAACTGCCTTAATTGACTGGATCCTCCACTGAGTGGGAAAGAAGATTGAAGAATATTTAGAGAAGATCTTCCTGAAGAATATTAAATGGTGAACTTTTGAGAATGTTCCTGAGATTTCCTTGATGCTTTTCCACTACTTGGATCCTTCATCTTCATGAGCCGTAGCAGAGCTACAGTCACAGAGAGATAACAGACCAATAGCACAAGAAAGCTTATTATTGTATTGATGCACTGTAGAAACAGAGAGATCAATACAACAGATCATCAGGGACCTACTGCCGTGTATAATAAGTTCTTCAGGTAGTAGTTAATAATCACAGCTGCTAACTGAAAGGTTGTAGGTTCAAACCCTAAATAATCTTGTTTTCAAACTTGTAATTTTAGCACATGTATATTCTTTTTACATTTGGATACACACTGATAACGTACAAGAATACTGTATTGACCGCATTTAAAACAAATACTTGCATATATAGCATTATAAAAACAATTAAATGTTAATGGTTCATTAAATATTGAATATATGGAATTCATAAATTGACCTAAAAAGGTTTTTTTTTTTCAAAAGGTCAAACTGGTCTCAATAGTAGTTGGCCATAAAATCAGTGTTTCACTTTATACTTGTGGAACTTTGATAAAGATTAACTTCCACCATACAAATTAATTCTTATACAAATATGATAAATGAATGTCTCAAGTTCAGAAGGAGAAAATTCAGAGGTAACATCAACAACAAAGTATTTATTCCCTGGTATTTCAGAGAAGCTGTGTGGTAAACAGGTAAGTATTTAATTCACTGAAGATAGCACTTAGCTTGAGCATAAACAGTTCTTTGCTTGTTGCAGACACTGGTGGGTGTGCGATGAAGACTGGAACTGAAGACTGACTGGAGACTATCCAAGGAAGTAGCCAGTAAATTCTCATACGTGAAGAGACGATACCAGACAAGGAAGAAGTGGAGTGTAACTGCCCTGTAAGGGCTTGATGAGATCATCTGACTGAGTGCAGGTGTTGACCAGAAGGGATGCTGGGAAATGTAGTCCCAGTGAACTGGGGTGGTGACTGGGGACTGTGAAAATTAGATTAATTTGAACAATGTTCTAATTAAAAAAAAAAAAAATAATAATATTTAAAGAAGGTTAGGATTGGTCACAATAGTTTGATATTCTGATAAAATAGTGTGTTTCACATAGGCTATATTTTATACTGGAGCTTTAATGATGATTAACTTCCACCATACAAAGAGTGCAAATTACTTTAATTTAATTACAAGTCCCATCTGGATTTCATTTATGAATAAATTCACAATAAAAAGATCCTTCTCTGACTAAATCTGTACATCATGTATGGATAAATGAGAATCTCACTATGTCTGCATATTGCGGCGATGCTCTTGCAGGTTGAAGGTTTCAGGAATTCCCACCAGCCTAATGATTTTTATGCATTTAGCAGATGCCTTCATCCAAAGTTATTTACAATGCATTTAAAGTGTAAATTTTTATCAGCTCTTGCATTCCCTGGAAATTGATCCTTGGGGTTGCTAGTACCTCATTTGAGTGTAAACATTTAACATCTCTAAGTTTGTTCATATCAAAACATTTACATTTTAGAATGTGTCAGTACTTTGCTGTTAATTTTTCCAAAGTTTAGAAAAATGCAGTTAATGTGCAGCTCATTCAGAATTTGGCAAATGCGAAGGAGATAAAATAGACTGCACAGACAAAATATAAACTCCCATTAGAGCAAATGACTGGCAAGCACAACATCTGTTGTTTCTAAAGATTCATTGCTGGAACTTAAAGGAGTAGTTCACCCAAAAATGATAATGACTTGTTGAAAATGTACTCATCCTCAAACCATCCAAGATGTAAACGAGTTTCTTCATCAGAAAAGATTTGGAGAAATGTAGCATTCCATCACTTGCTCACAAATGGATGCTCTGCAGTGATTGGGTGCCGTCAGAATAAGAGTCCAAACAGCTGATAAAAACATCAAAATAATCCACAAGTAATCCATACCCCTCCAGTCCATCAGTTAACATCTTGTGAAGCCAAAAGCTGCATGTTTGTAAGAAAAAAATACATCAAGATGTTTTTTACATTCAAAACATTGCTTCTGGTTGAAACAAGTACTGTATCCATAATATTGCTTTCTTCAGTGAAAAAGTCGTCTCATCTGAATCAAGAGAGGAATATGCACAGATCAAACACTGTTTACAAGCCAAAACAGTTCTAAACAAATATGTTGATGGATTTTGATATGAGAGCATAGCAAGAGATTGACTTTTTTCAGCTGGATTTTTTGTGTATTGGGGATTATTGTGATGTTTTTATCAGCTGTTTGGACTCTCATTCTGACGGCACCCATTCACTCCAGAGGATCCACTGGTGGGCAAGTGATGTAATGCTAAATTTCTCAAACTCATCTACATCTTGAATGACAGATTTAGATTTTGGTGTGAACTATTCCTTTCAGTTTTTAATTTTATATGATTCACCTTCCATGTATTTGTATCACAATTCCTTTTATCTATCTATCTATCTATATATATACATATATATACATAAAGCTGAAATTACTTGTCTAGGCTTATGCCAGTTGTTGCTCTGATAAGGCTGAAAACACTGAAAAACATTCAAACAGAATTTTCTGGCATCCTAATGAATAATACCCTTGCATTGTTTTTCTTTTACAGCCGTATATAATGTATTCTTCACATTGTACATCTGCCAGAAGGATTGTGCATTTGCATTAATAATAGCATTAAAGCACATTAAAATGACTGTGTCTAATCTAAACGCCTAATCTAATCTTCTTTATGAAGCATATCTCTGCCTAAAGCTGCAAGTGTTTGACATTTCCACCTCTGTTTTTATGATAAGAGCAATCACCTGTAAAATTGCCATTTACTTCTCTATTTTAACAGGCAAATTATTTTGGCTAAACTCATTTGGTGTAATTTACTGCATCAAACAGCATATTAAAATGAGAAAATTAATCAAAACAAGTTTGCATGATGATTGTGCTTATATTAAAGCAATACAAGTTTTCCTCTTTCCTTAAAAAAAAAATGGTCACAACCTTTTGTGACGATTCGTGTACCAGAGAGACACAGGGAGAGCAAGAGATCCAATTGCAGGTATTTATTCAGGTAAGGGAAATCCAAAATCGTAGTCGAATGCAGCCAAGGTCAAAACCAAAAAGACAGTCCAAACAAAACAAACAAATGAAAGGGACAGGAAAAGGGAACTCGGAATGCGAGATGACTCAGAGGACGAGCAGACAGGAAGAAACTCGGGGACGAGAAAGCTGGACACACGAAGGGTAAGGACTCCATACAGACAACAGGAAAAGACAGGAATATATAGGGAGGCTAATGACAATAGATTGCCTGCACCTGGTGCAATTAACAGGAGTGCAATTACTGTGAAGACAGGACCAGACTAGAGGAATTCTAGTGCCTACGGTGAAGTGTCTAAGGGGAAGTGAGCCCACTAGTGGACACCCAGGAAAACAGAGACTAGACAGCTTGACATTACCCCCCTCCTCCACGGAGCAGCTGCCAGATGCTCCACCCGAACACAAGGGAAAAACCAAAGACACAAAGAGACCAGGAGGGAGGTGGAGCGGCGGAGGACCAGGGGGAGGGACGGAGGGCCAGATAAAAATGGTAAAACAGAGACAAGAGGACCAGGTAGAATGGGGAAACCGAGACAAGAGAAGTGCAACACAAAACAAGGAGTCCAGGAGGGTGGTGGACCGGCAGAGGATGAAGGGGAGGGACGGAGGACCAGGTCCTTAGAGGGAAACGGAACGAAAGACACAGACAAGAAACCCAGGAGGGAGGTGGACCGGCGGAGGATCAGGGGGAGGGACGGAGGGCCAGGTCCATAGGAGGAAACCGAAAGAAAGACAGACCAAAAAAAACAACAAAAAATACTCAAAAACACAAGTCCAAGAAGGACATCACGTGACGCCCACCAGGGCGGCGCAGAAGACAACCATAACCGTGTGGTCGGGACGGACGCCCCCCAGGGCGGAGCAGAAGACCACCACAACCATGTGGTCAGGGCGGAAGCCCCCCAGGGCGGAGCAGAAGACCACCACGTCCGTGTGCTAGATATCAGAGTCCCCCAGGGCGGAGCAGAAGAACAACAAAACCGCGGCCGGACCAACAGGAAGAAAAACAAGTCTGGTCAAGCAAGTCTGAAACACAGAACATGAACATGTTAAGGGTAGCCTCCGTGGCCTCCACAGGAACAGTCGGGTGCCCAGAGAGATCTACTGAGACATGACGAGTCTCTGGAAGTTCCGCAAAGGCGAGGAGAGACTCTGGTAGTTCAGCAGAGACGTGGAATGGTTCTGGTAGTTCATCCGAGACCTGGAGAGGCTCTGGTAGTTCCACAGAGGAGTAACGAGACTCTGGTAATCCCATGGTGTTTATACTGGATTCCAGAAGATCGATGCTGACTTGACTCTGCTCCTGAAGATCATTGGTGACTTGCACTTGTTCATGAAGATCATTGGTGACTTGCACTTGTTCATGAAGATCAGTGGTGACTTGCCTTTGTTCATGAAGATCAGTGGTGACTTGCCTTTGTTCATGAAGATCAGTGGTGACTTGCCTTTGTTCATGAAGATCAGTGGTGACTTGCCTTTGTTCATGAAGATCACCGTTGACTTGCCCTTGTTCATGAAGATCACCGGTGACTTGACTCGGTCCTTGAAGATCACCGGTGACTTGACTCGGTCCTTGAAGGTCACTGGTGACTAACCCTGACTCCGGAAGGTCGACGGTGACTAAACCTGACTCCGGAAGGTCGACGGTGACTAACCCTGACTTTGGAGGGTCCACGAGCACCTGACTCGACTCTGGAAGGTCAACAGGAATCTGACTCGATTCAGGAGGGTCAACTGGAACCGGACTCGACTCTGGAGGGTCAACTGGAACCGGACTCGACTCTGGAGGGTCAACTGAAACCGGACTCGACTCTGGAGGGTCAACTGGAACCGGACTCGACTCTGGAGGGTCAACTGGAACCGGACTCGACTCTGGAGGGTCAACTGGAACCGGACTCGACTCTGGAGGGTCAACTGGAACCGGACTCGACTCTGGAGGGTCAACTGGAACCTGACTCGACTCTGGAGGGTCAACTGGAATCTCTAGGATCTTAGACAGCATGGAGAAATAATCCAAAAACGCCTCAGCGGCCATCTTGGGCGTTGGCGCTGAGCTGGCGGCCATCTTGCACCGTGGCGCTGGGCTGGTGACCACCTTGTGCTGTGGCGCTGGGCTGGTGACCACCTTGTGCTGTGGCGCTGGGCTGGCGTCCCTCTTGCCTCGTGGCGCTGGGCTGATGGCCATCTTGTGCAGTGTTGCTGGACCTGCGGCCGTCATGGGCAGTGGTGCTGGGCCGGCGGCCATTCTGCGCAGTGGCTCTGGGCTGGCGGCCATCTTGTGCTGTGGCGCTGACCTGGTGTCCATCTTGCCTCGTGGCGCTGAGCTGGCGGCCATCTTGTGCTGTGGTGTTGGTCTGGCTTCCATCTTGCCTCGTGGTGCGGGATTGGTGGCCATCCTGTGCAATGGTGCTGGGTCGGCAGTCATTCTGCGCAGCGGCGCTGGGCTGGCGGCCATCTAGTGCAGCGGCACTGGACTGGTGGCCATCTTCCCCACCAACGCTGGCTCGGCAGACTTGCGCCTCCTTTCCCCTCTCCGTCCACAATGGAGAGACGGCGGCTCCCCTCCGAACTCAAGGTCGACGGGGGCCATATTGGAGAGTGATGCCGGACCTCCTCTCGACCACTCACTCCTGAATGACCTCCCCTGGTCCCACGAAACACGACCAGGCGAGTACCCTCGAACCCATTCCTCACGTGCTCGGTGACTGGGGAGGAAATATGAATGGACATACCGCTGGATCTCTGTTTGGATGGAGTCCTTCTGTGACGATTCGTGTACCAGAGAGACACAGGGAGAGCGAGAGATCCAATAGCAGGTATTTTTTCAGTTAAGGGAAATTCAAAATCGTAGTCGAATGCAGCCAAGGTCAAAACCAAAAAGACAGTCCAAACAAAACAAACAAATGAAAGGGACAGGAAAAGGGAACTCGGAATGCAAGATGACTCAGAGGACGAGCAGACAGGAAGAAACTTGGGGACGAGAAAGCTGGACACACGAAGGGTAAGGACTCCATACAGACAACAGGAAAAGACAGGGATATATAGGGAGGCTAATGACAATAGATTGCCTGCACCTGGTGCAATTAACAGGAGCAGGAGTGCAATTACTGTGAAGACAGGACCAGACTAGAGGAATTCTAGTGCCTACGGTGAAGTGTAGAGGTTTCAGACACAGGTGAGGCAACAGCAAAAGTAAACACACAAAAAACATCGTAACACCTTTAACTTAACAGTTTTGATTGAGTTGAGAAATGATGACACACACATGTTAGTTCCACAGGGATGAGAACTAAACTTGGTTAAGCATTAACCTGCTGGTAAATAATTTTGCTGTGAAACAACAACTGCCACACAGTGAGATCTCAAAGGTAACAGAGGTTAACATGAGATTTTAATGATGTAGCATCAAAGCAAAGTTAGGAAAATTGATGTCAAGTCATTTGAATATCTCCATGGAAACAGTCAACTCTAGAATTAATCACAATGAAAAAGAAGATATTTGGAAATATGGCTATAATCAGTTTATGTCAGTCACAGCACGTGTACACAATTGTTTTTACCTCGAGAACAGCGGGGGACAAAGTTCTGCAGTCATTATAATGCAAATGAGTTTGGGAATATCTTTTACTATTATGAGCATCACATATACATAAAATGAGCTGATATGTCATGTTCATAAACCATGGCAATTAACACTGCCATGTTAAATGGACTGAGCTGAAATGGATATGATGACATACATCTGGCATTATGTGACCATCAAAAGGCTTTATATATTACTCCAGTCTTCAGTGTTGCATGATCATTCAGAAATCATTTTAATATGCTGATTTGATGCTCAAGAAACATTTCTTATTATTATCAATGTTCAAAACTGTTGTGCTTATCAATACAAATACACTACCGTGCATGTGACACTGAAGACTAGAGTAATGATACAGAAAATTCAGCTTTGAATCACAGGAATAAATTACATTTTAAAATACAATAAAATAGAAAGCAGTTATTTTCTTAATTTCTTACGAATCATATTGTAATGTATTCTCACATTGCGATATCTTTTAACTTATATGATACATTATGGCACAATGCATGAAACTTGGATTTTTAATTAAGAACAGGTAAGTGTTGTAATGTATTTTAGCTGTGTGTAACTAATGAAAAAGTCTCCTCAGACTCATCACACTCTTCTGTGATGAATGGGTCATGTTGGACAATGCTATTGATTGTCATTAAAGTGCCATTATAGAGTCATTATATTCACTAGCGCTCTTTTGTTTTCTCATAAACTAGATTTCTAGCTGCAAGATACTGCCAGTTATTTTCTATTTTCATGATATTTTAATTTCCCCAAGAAGCTAATGAAGTTTAATGGCAGCTGTATTGTAATGATATTAAATTGCAGCTGAGTAGTGAACATACTTTTTGTCTTTATTTTATTTCTAGATGCCTGGCGTTATTGTGTTTCTAGCTGTTGTCTTTATTTAGCATTGCATTAACAAGCTATTTGTCTTCCAACAAATAGTGTAACATGACATCTCTATTTTTATTGTCACATTTTATAGCATTAAAGCCGAGTGAGTTATCATTGTCATAAGCTGCAGTGGGATGTCTGAATCAATCTACTGTACTTCTGATTCACTGATTCAAGTGGCATTTTAGTTTTGTATGCTGAAATATTGTTGTAAATATATAGGATTTATAAATGTGTAGTTGTTGTATTTGGTGTATAACATACACTACCATTCAAAAGTTTGGGGTCTGTAAGCAGAAGTCTCTTCTGCTCACCAAGCCTGCATTTATTTGATCAAAATTAGAGAAAAAAAAGTAAAACTGTGAAATATTATTATAACTTAAAATAACTATTTTGTTATATTTTAAAGCAGTTGGGGGCTCAGTGGCTTGCTCAAGGGCACCTCAGTCATGGTATTGCTGGCCCGAGACTTGAACCCACAACCTTAGGGTTAGGAGTCAAACTCTCTAACTACTAAGCCACAACTTTGGTAGTGAATATGTTCAAGTTTAATGCTGTCACTTTTTTTATTCTTTTTTATTTGTTTAGATGTTTAGTTGATCTTTTTAGTTCGTTCAGACATCAGCTGGTCATTTCATATTTCAGTCCATCCAGTCAAAACTGTAACACAGAAATTCAGTATAAAAAGAAGACAAACATTCAGTGAATCAATTCATGCTTAACAATGTGATACTCAGTCGAACTTTACTGAACCCCAAGGAGAAATTTCATGCATAAACAGCAGCATGACTGTAAAGTGCTCAGTCCTCAACAACACAAACACTCGGCGCAGAGACAGTGTCATTAATCATGACTGGGGAAGCAGCCCAGACTGCTGTGAGGACAGTCAGCGCAGGAGGAAGATGAGGAGGCGTTGTACAGTCTGATGACAGCAGGCAGAAAAAATCCCCAGTAGCACTTGGTAGAACACCTTGGTGAAATAAGCCAGTGGCTTGACATCATTTGACATCACTGAAAATCTTCAGTGCCTGCTGGGAGCTAGATATCCCAAACCTGGCAAAACATTGTATTTATGCACTTAGAAATATTCCAAATTTGGCTGCGGTAATGAAAAACCTCCACATTCTTCATTCTTCAACTTCCGTGTCGTTTAGTATGGTGTGAACATTTGAATAAAGAATTGCAAAGGCATAAAGCTTCATGAAATGTGCTTCATACCCTTATATAATGACTCATTGCAACCTCATGTTTCACTATATAGAGTTCATGAGGTTCTCTGGAGCTAAAAAGATTGTGATGTAACATTTATGGTTTATGGATTCTTTATGGGTGTATTGTTGCGACTTTGAAGCCCTCTACAGTTAAGTATTATAATATTATATACAAGTATTATGGCTGTACACGTAGGCTGCATCCGAAACCACATACATACATCCCTACCATATAGTATGTGAAAAGAGTATGTCTGAATTCACAACAGGCCTATTCTTAAAACAGTCCCAGGATGATCTACAGTTTCAGGCGAAATCTGATTAAGGGTTGAGTTTACATGACAAAACTGAAAAGTTCTTTCTTTGCATTTTTGAAAAGTTTTGTGTACAGACAACACTGATAAAAAACAATCCCTGTTCACACAGACCTGCCAAGATGACTAAAAATGCTGTATAATGCATGCCAGGCCAGTAGGTGGCGATGTCAATTTGTAAAGAAACACTAGGCGTTTACGCCTGGGGCAAGTTCAAGCTCAAACCGGTGTGCACCGCTTTGCTATGGTTTCCGGTTTGAACGACATGTTTCCTGGAAAGGGTGTGCTACAGGGTTTGAGATACGTTTTCTCTTGTTTGGTGGGTTTGTCAAAAATGTCAGCCCAATCAGCAGCAACATGTATATAAACCACACGGTATTAAAGAGACAGCTGGCACAATGTAATTAACATAAATATAAATTCACAAGAGCAAGTATATTGTTTCCACATTTATTTACATTAAAGGCAAAATAACTAAAATAATAAGAGCACAATTATAGATCTGGAACTTATTTAAGTCTGTCTAAATATCATTTAGTAATTGCAATGTCTTCTGGTCCATATCATTTCCTTAGGAAGGTGTGCTAGAAACTGATTAATGTAACATAAAAATACTATACATATTTATATATTTTGCTTTTGTATTGTGGAGTGACACTTTCATAAACTTCTCTATAATCCTCTGATTATGTAATGGTAAATATTACAATAACATAGCACAACAACAGTGATTAGCAATGATAAGCCTAATACTCACAATAAAAATAATAAGGTCATATAGATCATAACACAGTCTCGGAGGTAAGAAGTGGATTATTCTACCCCTGAAATGTTTGCGAGGCAAATGTTGGATCACAATAATTAGGAACCACAGTCTCCACAAATCTCTTCACTTGATTGGGATGTTCTCTTTTATTCTGGACGGCAAGGGCAGTGACTGTAAAATCGAGCCGATTTAGCAGTATTAAGCACGTATTTATACCAATAATATCAGGCTCCGAAAATTTTTCTAAAAGAACACAAATAATGGCCTTCTCAGCTGCCATAGTTGCAACTCTTGCGTCATCAGAACAGGGAGTTCAATGCACCACCGTTTCCATTTAAAAAACGTTTTGCACCGTTTTTGCCATGGCTGAACACAGCCTTGGTTTGCACACATACAGTACCTATTGACTAAACACCATTCAGGTATGCAATTCAGGTATTTTGGTATGCAAATGTGTCAATAAAATTTCTACAAATTTATAAAATTCATGGGTTAAAAGAGATCGCCCCCTAGCAGTGTACCACTTAAATTTCGAAATGTTTCAAAACAGTTATGACATACTTTGTTTACTGAAATTATATGACTATGCCAGTTTTATACGCACTCTGAATTTCTAGTTCAAAACAAATGATTCGCAAAAGTTACAAAGCTTCATGAAGCAATGTTTAGAAAGTGCCCAACACTACTCCTTAATAGACATTTAGTAACTTATTCAAAAGAAGTAGGCTACCTACTCATACATACAGTTGTTTTAAAGAACCGGTTGATGATGTTTTCGCAAAGATTAGAGCATAAAAATGTATTTGTGGAACTCAATCTTTAAATTTGTTTTGTTCTTCCACGTTTACAGGTTTGGTGGCGGATAAGGCAAGCTACTCTTCTCAATGATACAATTATAGATTGCTATCCTGATTGTGTCTTGGACATTTCTAATGTAATAAATCACAGCCATTGGTTGCCTCTTCTCACTTTAATTACAAATTAAGTGTAATTGAAATCCACTATCCATCAGGGAAATTAGTTGCGGATTTGCCGACCCCTTGCTGCCAGCTGACACAAGATAACTTTAAATCTTTAACAGATGATCATTTATCTTACTAGATTGTTGTTAAAACTTCAAGTCATATTCGATCATAGCTCCTATCCTTTTTGTTATAATCTCAACTTTAGATGCAGATAGACAGATTTTAGATCACAAAACACCTTGTGGAGAAGCACATCTTCTGAAGAAGAAAAAATAATATCGCTGAACTGGAGAAGACTAAACTTTATTTTGATACTTTATTTTTAGAAAAGCTGTAATGAGTGATTTTTGAGGTCAATTGCAATCCAGATGTGTTAGTTTTTTTTTTTTTTTACTAAAACAGCATATCCTGTTTTGAAAGGATAAAAGGATAAACACTAAATAAATAAAAGAAGCAACTAAGCAAGTAGCATAATTGGCAATTTAACAGTCTCTCTGTTGTTTTGGCACCTTTAGAAATAACTAGCAAATGCTGTGAAGGGCATCTTATCTCGCTAAATCTTCCCTCCAGTGAAACACACATCTAAGAGTACGGCTAGTTCAAATTGGGATAGTTCACTCAAAAATGAAAAATCTGTTATTTTCTCCAAAAGTGTATGCTATTTTTTCCATCACATACTTTTAAAGAAACATTTTAGATTTTAGAAATGTATATCACACTGTGCTGTATATCTAAAAACTCTGAACAAATTATCAAATGAGGAATCAAAGTTTCCTTTTGAGACAAAAGTGTTTGATGTAGGTTACTATAAAAAAACATATGAGTTTCAAAACTTTCCCCTGAACTTCAATGAGTTTTTAAATTTATAAAAAAAAAAAAAAAAAAAAAAAAAAAAAAAAACAATTATTTACTTAAAATTTAATTAATTTCAGATACAGTCTGTGCTGTCTGTCATTAGACAGATGTGTTATGAATCCTGTCCATGGACTTTCCATTATATGGACTCTTGCACCACATTAACTGTTGCACTTCACCCTGGACTACAGTTCCCATCATCCATTGCACTGATTACACATACAGCTGAATGCACTGATTGCACACAGCTGTCACCAATCTCCTGCTCACCTGACAGTGATTACACCCACTATATAACACTCTCAGATTTTGCTCAAATCGTTGAGTTTGGTTGTGCATATCAGTAGTCTGTGATAGAAAAGGTTCAGAGCCTTCCTGAGTTTTCCTAGTCTTGGTCTGTATAGCCTGTTTAGTCTAGTTGTGGTTGTTGATATCTTGCCTGTCTTTGGATTGCCCCTCTCGTCTCGCCCGTCTACTGTTTGCCCCTTGTTTGGACCATCGCCTGTGTTTTGGATTAACCCTTTTGGATTACCCTGTTTGGACATTGTTCGCGGGAGATCGACCAAGCCCATTAACAAAACTAACAAATAGACCCACACTCAACATACCTCCTTTAAAAAGATTAACCCACCACTTCATTAACAAATAAAACAAGATGAATCCATCAGTGCATGAATAAATAAAACTTAAGAAGAGATAGCTGGATAGATATTTTTTTCCTGGCCATGAGGAGGATTTATTTTTTATTTTTCTCATGTTGCTCATTCATAGCTCAGGGGACTAGTGGAGTTCTCAGTATATTATATTTCTATATTATATCTCTGGTGTGTCTCCTACATGATTTTATTTCTAAACTACTGTGTCTATTAACCCCTTCAAACAATCGGAGAAGTACAGGAATACATTGCCTAGTTTGGATCTAAACACAATAGTGATCAAAATAACGAAATTTGACCCTGAAGATTGCATTTATTACATAATTACACTAGGTGCAATTTGCACAATCTATGATAAGACTGTGTTTTAAAAACTTGTCTGACCAAGAGTTAGCTGAGGTGTAAGCAGTCTTAGTTTTCAGATTCAACTTAGACTAATCAATGTTTTTATGTAACCACCTAAAAAGGTTATGACCAGTCTTAAAGAAAAAAAAAAGATGAAACATGTTGATCTTCAGAATTATGAAAGAATCATAATCATATTCTTACAAAAAGAAAATGTCATTCTCAATTTATCCAGAAAAGTGCAGATCTAATAATAGCTCTAATACTATTAATAAAATGACTAATTTACCATAACGTAGTCTTGGAAGAATTTGATGAGAAATGTTTGAGTTCATGTTAACTTTTCATTGCAAACTTTAGAATATTGTCATATCAGAGCACAGTTTGAGACATTCGTTTTTGAAACTCTAGCAGACACATGTAAGATTATTGGGTCTTTTTCTCAGGAGCAAAATTAAAGATTGAATTGTAGAATTGTTGTGTTGAAGAAATGCTACAGAGATCTCATTTGTGATTTCTCTTTCCCTGGTGATTTGTTGGTTATTATTTGAATATGAATACACACGGGTAAAACAAATTCCTCCCACGGGACCATAAAGGCTCATGATGATCCTCTTGTCCCTAAAGTATTACAATAAGTGGGAAGTCGTGGCCTAATGGTTAGAGAGTCAGACTCCCAATCGAAGGGTAGTGAGTTCGAGTCTCGGGCCGGCAGGAATTGTGGGTGGGGGGAGAGCATGTACAGTTCTCTCTCCACCTTCAATACCATGACTTAGGTGCCCTTGAGCAAGGCATCGAACCCCCAACTGCTCCCCGGGTGCCGCAGCATAAAATGGCTGCCCACTGCTCCGGGTGTGTCTTCACAGTGTGTGTGTGTGTGTTCACTGCTCTGTGTGTGTGCACTTCGGATGGGTTAAATGCAGAGCACGAATTCTGAGTATGGGTCACCATACTTGGCTGAATGTCACGTCACTTTCACTTTCACTTTCTTTTAACCATTGTTAGAGACGTCTCGTTAAGAAGGGAATTATTAATGAGATATGGTGTTGAGATTAGACTGACGCACAGATGCAGATGAGGCTGAAAAAATAAAATGTAATTCTCAAATAAATGCCGAATCACTTTTAAAGTTTTTCCTCTTCAGCAAGATTAACAGATACTGTTTCTTGTGTGCTGATGGGGAAGTGAATTAGATTTGTACCCAAATCTGTTACATAAACCTACCCTGTGTCAGAAAACTTTGCAATGAGTTCTTTTAAATTTCTGTGTACTTTCTATACTCTACAGATGCAGATATCTTCAAAGTGAAACTCACGGAGGGACGGGGCATACATATCTGAAACATATCAGATGTTAAGAGCCTGTCAATCAAATCTCAGCAGGAGCAGGTGAATCCATCTGAGGAAAATGACTGTAAGAACTGCTGTGAAAGCATAGAGAAAGAGGACGTAATGCAGAAACAGGGTGAAATGCAGCAATACTCAGTCTGACAGATCAAATGAGGAAGTCAGAGTGAACTTATAGTAGAAATAAATGACAAAAAGATGGAAATGAAAAGAGAGATTCACTTAACAAAGATCCATGAAGTGAGAATGAAGTGTACTTTCCTCCAAAGTGTAATTTCCTGTTATACCACCTCAACTCAATCTATATCTGAACCCTGAAATGAATGAGCAGTCAGTTTTGAATGTTAAAAAGATAAAATAAAATGATACACAAAAGGAACATTTTAATGTCCATTTTGCAGTCCATCAATCAAAGAAACAGCTTGAATGGCATTTTTGGTTCTGGACCTTTTGAAAAACTATTAAAACTTAGTTCATACAGTTGTTCTGAAATGACACTTGAAACACTGTTTGGAATGAAATAGCTACGGCTGATTTCATAGGTAGCATATTACTGTACTGTATGTATTCTAAAGACATATTGTATCACTTGTTGCATAATTTCACAAAAGTACTGCTTGAGTCACTGAAAATGATGCACAATAATGTATGCTGTTTGCAAGTCAGATTTTTTCTTTGTTTTCTCATATTCCATCTCAGGCTCCACTACTGTCTCCTTAGCAACCAAGTATACTGACTTAGGGAGGAAAAAAGAGAAGTTATTAGAGGGAAATTAGTTTGTTCTGGTGAAAATCACACCAAAACTGAAGTCGTAAATTGCATAAACAGTTCATATTTATTTGTGGAAATCTTATATAAGATTGTATAAGAAGCGTGTGCATGAACGTAATCTGCGTAATAAGCATAAATTACACAAAACGTAACTCATGCAAAAAGAATGGTTGAGTAAATAGTTATTTTTGTTTTCTTTGCGCACAAAAAAAAGTATTTTCGTAGCATCGCAAAACTGATGTCACATCGACTGTTTTATTGGGAAGAGAATATTTATTTGTTTTAGCATCGCAAAACTGATGTCACATCGACTGTTTTACCTATGAATTTACTACGTTTCTGGACCTGGGAACTTTTCAGTTGCGTGATATTTAGAACCTGTAATGCGAATTTTACCGGAGAATCCCCACCAAAAAACATGTATTTTACCCCCAAGTTTAATCTTGGTGCTGTGCAATATCTTTGCAGCAGGAAGGAAGAGTTAATACTATAATAAAAATTATTTCACAAAGTAATAATATTGAGTAATGACTTACAATGAAAAAAAAACATTTTTACACTATGATGTAATAATAAATGATTAGTAATGACTTACAATGAAAAAATTTATGCAATTAGTTTTACAAATAATATTTTTAAAATAAACAATTTATCATCAAAAAAGGTTTTAACAAAATAATTTTCACAAAATTGTTCTATCACAAAATGGCCGCACACAAGATCCCCTACAAAATTGTGCCCCTCCATCCACTACAAATATACCCTTCCCTAACACTTTGACAAAATTGTGCCCTTCCCTCGTGGGCGCCTTTATGCACTACATACAGTGCATTGCATACCCCAATTTAGCGCCCCTGACCTGTCTCATTTGATGGCTGTAGAGTGGTTTTATGCACATGGCAGACTGAAAACACAGACTAAACCAGCAAATCACCCATCTGGTAAAAACAGGTGTTTTTAGCAGGGTACATTGAGCTTACTAAAGCTCAGCACATGAAACCCCTGAAGAGGCTGAACAGAAGGATATCCCTGAAGGGATTTCTTCAAGGGTGTTGCAAAAAGATTTGTACTTTTAGGCCATTACAACAAGTCAAATTGAGGTTTAATAACATTTTTAACACATTTGAATCCTTTAGGAAACTGTGGTGCAGAATGGCAAGTAGGAAGCACTGCACTAAATTACAGGCAAGAGACAGGCTATTTACAGACCGCAATAATAATAAATCAACCATTATGCCAAGCATTTCATGTCAAATCATTTCAAAACACAGCAACATGGCATTGTGATTGTGCAACAATTGAGTGGTGCAACAAATTCATTCCATTACAAATTAACGACAATATGTGCACACCTGCAGTGTGGGCACATTGTCACACTGTCATCTGAAAATAGCAAACAACCAATTAACATACAAAACTGAGACAGAAATTTAAATGAATTTGATTAATATTGGCTAAAAACTTGCTTGTTAACAAATGAACACAAACTTGTAATCACCACACTCCCAAATATAAATATTTAACATAAAATATTATAATATAAAAACATATTTTACAAATATGACACCCAGCTGTGGCGTTTAGTCCTCTGTCACAGTTTTAAGTCTGGATGTCCTGTACTGAGCACATTCAAGCTTTTCACAATGTTTCACCATGACCACTCCCTCTCCTTGGTCTGACACTACTTTTAGTAATTTTGTAATTATCATTTAAATCAGAGTAATTATCAAATTGTTTGTCATAAATCAACATCTCAGGAAAATGTTATGGGGTTTTAAAATCAAAATATGACTTTCTGTTATGAAACAGGACATCAATTTCTAGGATACCAGGACTTCAGGCATGTTTATTACGCATTTTGGGAGACACAACAAGTGAATAGGGAAAGACATTATACATCAATATTACTATGAAATATTAGATGCTATCATGAAAATCTTGCCAATTTTTACTTCCATCATAATACTTCTTTTTTCATTATATGTTGCAAAAACACATCAATATGCAAAATATACAAATTAAACACATATTATAGTATCGCAATACAAAATAATGGATGTGTCAAATCAAGTCACCTTAATTTGTGTAGCGCTTTATACAATACTGGTTGTGTCAAAGCAGCTTTACAGTGTTAAACAGGAAAACAGATTGTCAATAATACAAGAAGAAAATAACAGAGTCATTTTTTCCAGCTAAAGTAAGTTCATTGATGATTCAGTGATGTCATCGTCCAGTTAAACTCTCTTCCAATAGTGTCTGTGCAAAACATTTTACACACATATTGCATAAAGTACAGTAATATATCAAATCATTCTGTTCATAACATAGTTGAGAATCATCTTTGTGCAAAGTTTGGTATAAAAAATAAAAAACTGAATGGTGATTTAAAAAAAGAATCCCACTGCCTTTTCATGTCTATTTATGTCTTTTTATTAAAAAAAGCTGAGTCCCGATGTCCTCTATAGAGGACATAGCATAACATGAACAAAATATAATTTTTCAAAAATGTTATTTTTCTTTTCTTTTTTTCTTACGCTCTAAGCAATGTAATGACATGAAAAACTACTAAATTCACAAAACTTTTTTTCTGGTAGTCAAGAGGATATAATATATATTGCTCAGTAAGCGTTCATCTTGAAATATTACTAATAATGTAAAAGTTATTATGTTTACTTAATAAAAATTATTCACACCAAAAAGAAGTGAACCACGAGTTGAATCTGAATATTCTTACAATTATGTCTTTTATTTGCTAAAGAAGTATAAACCAGATGACTGAAGGCATGTTATAGATCGTGTACAGCAGGTTTTTCAGCAAATCATATCATGATGATATTTGGATGATTTTATTGATATACGATATTTGGAAATGTGAGTATTAAATATAATACAGCAGGCTTTATAGGGTTAATCAAGACTCTCAATCTCAGGTAGCAGATTTGTGAAAGTCACAAATCAGCTCACCAGTGATATTGTATGATTGATTGAGGATGGGAGTGGGTGAGTGAATAATTAATCATGACACATCAGAGTGGCTGTAAATCATTAGTGCTTCACTTTCATGTCTGTCCAGTTATCCTAGGAATGCATCAACAGCAGCTCCTACAAAGATGAGTATGGAACTTAATGGTCTCCTATAGCAACCGGCTCCTCTCAGCCTCCCTGTGGCTGATGGTTCTGATGGGCACTGCCTTCACCACCGCAGGCTTCAGGGACAGAAGATGGGTTTAATCAAATGCGTCTGAAGAGATGGGAAGAGTAAGACAGGGATATCATCTGGAACAGCCATCATATTTCATGTCATTTTATTTGAGCAGGAAATGAAAGATGGTAGAGACATATTGTAGTTCACCTGAGCGAGCAAATTCAGGCACCGAGTGCCAGGAGTGTGTAAGGGATTTTATCATTAGGATGGCAAATGGGGGCAAGAGCAGAATGAGGGGTGGCAACTAGGTTTGTCATATAAACCGGTCAGGCAGCAAATTATTCATGTGATTTCTGTTAATTGTGTAAATGAATAATTCAATTTTCAGTTTAATTTTAATAGTAGATTAAAGAAATACAATTAAATAAAGCAATAAGAAGCCATAGATTACAGTGAATTTATAACAGCTAAGGGGCGTTGTTAGGCACGACACGGAGATGTTATAAATTCACTGTAAACCATAGCTTCAAGGGGTTTATTACTTTTATAAAATAGTTACCACACAATAAAAAATATAAAAACCAAAAATGTATATATTGATATGTTACATTTTTGAAGTAAGTTCATTAAAAAATAGTTCCTGACAGCCGTAAATGGCGAGAATGTTTCGATGTAACATGCCTCATCTGATGAAGCTCAAATAAAAACAGAGAATAGGAACTGTTCTCATCTCCTGTGTCTTTTATTTCTTAACACAATATGATATTTTTCACACACATCCATCTGCTTATCTCTCAGCATGAGAAAAAGGTCAGATCTCCCGCATGAGAAGAGTTTCTTTGATGGAGGAAGGGTGTGGTCTCGAAATTAAAGGTGAATGATGCAACATAATGCCATACTTCATTAAATAAATAACAAATGTTGATGAAATACATAATACATGGAACAGTTTTGAGGCTATATGTTGCTAAGTGTGTTGCGCAGTGATACACAGAACCGTTGGGTGAAGCGGTCATAGCAATGTTTTAACGTGAATAAAACACAGCTATTGACCAATCAGAATCGAGGACTGGAACTAACTGTTTTATAATTCAAAGTTTAGACTCAAATTATGCATTACTGCAGTTGCATTTTCAAGATTAACAGCATTAATGAGGCAGCAGCAGCTCAGGAGAAAGTCAGCTGAAGAGCATAACTGTAGCTCAATCAGTAAAGTAAGGTGCTAGTAAACACCAGACTCAAGGGTTCAGTCCCAGGTAATGCTTGAAGATGACTAAAAATGTATAGGCTATGTTAATGAATAGGGTATGTTAAAGTTGATTTGGATAAAAGTATATGTAAACATAAAGAGCCCTTGAACAGGAATCTTCTCCTAATGGGCCTATACTGTTGAGGTCAATTTGAGGCAGAGCATTAACTGCTCTCAGTTCAGTTCAAAAGCACTAAATATATTTAAGCCAAATTAAGCATGGGGGAGGAAAGAATAAAGTAATATTATTCAATGAACATGGCTTGCATTACACATATGTAAATAGATCATATTAACAATCTTTGAGCTGAGCCTGGTTGTTAATTTTTACACTATAACCCAGTGGTTCTTAATCCTGGTCCTGGGGACCCTCGCTCTGCAGATTTTGCATGTCTCTTATTTCACACATGATTCAGATAATCAGCTTGTCCATGAGCTGAACTGAGTGTTTCAGATTAGAGAGACTTAGACTGAGTAAGTACGATGACAGCATTTGTGCATATAACCAAAATGAAGAATTATGACCGTGTTGCTGACAATGGACACACCATGTCACCATCAAGTTATCTGAATGCATTTGTAAGAGCGCGATTGCGTGTAAATTTGCAGACGATCCCTAAAGCAGCCTAGGCGGATATGCAGCGAATATCAAAGCTAAAACTAACTTTACCGCGTTTGGTTTTTTATGGGAGAAAAAAAAAGTGAAACTTTATGGTTTGTGTTAATATTCTGGACTCATCTGCTTATCTAGTAAATTTTATTATTTAGACACCGAATTTGGTCATTTATTAAGTGTTTTATTAATGGGAAATGTTTAACGTGCATTATTTAGTTTATTTTTTTTTTCGGTAAAATTTTCATGTTCAAAAATAAAAGTTGTTCTCTGAATGACCAATTTACTGTTAAACTCTTCATATTAATTTCTTCATGTATAATTAAAATGTTTAGTGTCCATGGTATAAAAATGACCGCTGCGAGACGCAGGGGCGGACTGATTTGGGGGCCCTAAGCAAATTTCTGGTATGGGGCCCCAACAATAACTATATGCTCTTTTACGCCTAACCCTTATTTTGCTCTCTCTCTCTCTCTCTCTCTCTCTCTAGTAGGTTATAGCTATAGCTAGTTTATTTACCCCTTCACAACTTAACTAAATTAGCCAACCTGATGCTGTTCTAAAGACATATTAGGCTACCTATTTTTTTTTTTTTTTTTGATCACAAATGAAGACTTTATTAAAAAAAAATACTGCTTGCACTTGTCCATTTAATGAATAGTAAACTTCTTAAAACTTAACAAAAACATTGCAAAAAGTATTCAAATGTCATATAAATTTTCCCATGCAACTCGTTCCGTATCCCAAGTGTTCTTAAGGCATATAGTAGAGTTTGCCGAGAGATAAATCGAAGCGAAAAACTCCAGTCATCGCATTCGTGCATTTATACGAGTGCGTGGCAGTTCATACTGGCGTGCCTTGGAAAAGCACAAAAGCGAGTCATTTTGAAACATCAAGACAAATAAAATCATGACACAGAACACGATTCTTTCCTCTCTGAGAAAAATTTCTCTGTTCTGAGCAAGTCAGAGAGTATTTTATAGCCTAGAAAGTGCACAAAGAGCACTACACTAAAATCACTAAAAGCTGTCACTCACTTCAGTTCATTGCGATCTCACGATGTTCCCTTAATCGATGAAGCTGTTTACACTGCACAATTAATCTCTTATTTACATCGTATCTACACATTGTTATAATGAGAGGATTCACAAGCTGGAAGAACTCAGCATCTGACAAAAACACATTTTGAGCAGTGAGTGAACATTTGAGGCTCTCCATAACACAAATACATGCTGGAGCGTTTGCCAAATATGTTTTGCCAATAGCAGATGGGGCCCCCTGATTCCCCGGGGCACTAAGCGGCCGCTTACCTCGCTTATTGGTTAAAGGGTTAGTTCATAGCTAGTTCGGACGTTGCCATTCAGAAGTGCTTGTGGAGGTTTATGTCAGTGGCGCCTTCTAATGCACTGAAAGTTACTGGGCATCAGATGAGCAAGATGTGGAGTCCGAGATCATCAGTGCCATCATTTCAAATGCTATAAACCGGAAGACATAGATGTGCAGCTAGAGGTTGACATGAACGACACAGTCTCCTGTGAGGAGAAAGATGTGCAGCTGGAGGCTGACCTCAAGGATGCTATCTCAGAGCCGGTGTTGCTGACCAATCCAACAGGGCCTTCCACAGAAGTGGCAGGAAGCAGCAATGAGATCGATCAGGATGGCATGAATGCTTTTCCTGAAACCTCTGAGGAGGAAATCCCAACAGGTAACTGAGAACAGAGCAGTTGAAATCCAAAATTGCAATAAATTGCAAATAAAAATGTTGGACCAAATGTCCACATTAGTGATATTTTAGCGAAATTTCACTGGCAAGAAAAAAAGGTCCATTGTGAGCACAGCTGGCACAGAGCTCACTTTCAACCTAGAGGTGTAAAGATGCACAAAAATGCAAACAGTCTGTCATTACTTCTAAAAAGCACTTTTTTTGTTGCAGTTTGTCTTTGTTGTAAATGGAAAATTTAAGCGACCCATGTAAAAATTAGCGAAATCTATGGAGGAAATGCTTTTCCTCTCACTTGATTCTGCTGAGCAACAGTCAACATGACCACACTTTATTCTGTGGTTACAGAACACCCCTATTTCGAACCAAGCAGCTTTCTAAAGTGACCAACTTGAATGTGAGCGTAATCTGAAATTTTTTGGCCATCATTTGATTTTACTGAGCAACAGTAAATGTGATCACAGTTTAATTATTCACGTTTAATCTGTGGTTATAGATGTTTCTAATAAAATACTGTTTTTCTTCAATTTTTTTAGAATATGCCAAAGTGAGAAAGACTATTCATGCGTTCTTCCAAAAGCGTTATGGGATCTCAGCACAGCCGGATCCAGATGAGTCATTGTGTCTCCCAGCTCCAAGCGCTCCTGAACCAACATCTGAACCTATGGAACCTGAACTGGATCCGGTTGATACAGAGGAATGGTGTATCCCAGATCCGAGCAGTTCTGAATCGGGACCTTCATCCTCAGAAGGTTTGGTGGATGACATCATCGATGCCATCTCAGAGCTGAGGAGCCCAGTGTCTAAAGATCTGACTGATTGAGCAGAGCCTTCAGCAGAAGTGGGAGGGAGCAGCAGTGGGAACGATCAGAGTGGCACTGATGCTTCTCCTGAAACCCCTGAGGAGAACATCCCAGCAGGTGAATGTCAACAGAGCATTTTAGAGATGTTCAAAATAACAATCAAATGCAAAAATAAATATTTTCTAAAAATTTTCATTCCAAAAGCATTTATCTTTTGTTAGAGCTTTTTTTCCATTTTTTTCTAAAAATAAGTGCGTTCTTCCAAAAGCTTTTTGGGATCTCAGCACAGCCTCCTCAATGATTGTCAACTGTCAGATCAGCAGTCTTCCCCATGATTGTGAAGCCTAGTGAACCCATCTAAGTGACCATTTTGAAGGCTCAGGAAACCTTTGCAGGTGTTTTGAGTTGATTAGAATATGGTTGACATGTCACCTCAGCTAATTTGTTGAGATAGTGAATTGGTGGGTTTTTGTTAAATGTGAGCCAAAATCATCACAATAAAAAAACCAAAGACTACTTCAGTCTACTTCATTTTAATACACGAGTTTCACATTTGAATTTAATTACTGAAATACACGACACCATTCTAATTTATTGAGATGCACCTGTATATATATAAAACAATGAAGAAGAAAAAGTGAGAATATAATTGGAATATAATTTATGACTTGTTTTTATGACTATTTTACTACTTGACAGGTATGATTTAAATTTGATAAACTGTTTTTTTTTTTTTTTTTTACCATTTACCCTGATTATTAATAAAATAAGAGACAATAATGAACAATATTAAAATATAATATTGCTATAAACAAGTACTATAATACAATGTAAATTCATAGTATTTCCACTAATATTACTCATACGATCACTCACTTGTTATTATTTATCATGCAACTCCTAACTCCTACTTCCTTCATTCATCATTCCATACATTAGTCCACTAACATACAGTATCAAGAACAAAATATTTATTAGCATTACTATGATATTTTCAAGAGGATGATATTTTGTTTTGTTTATATTTTTCTGTCTCTTTCAAAAACACTACAATGGTAACCATAATATGCAACCATAATATTTTGTTTTTGTAAAACCATAATACATGTACATGAGTACAAAAACTTTCAGATTCTTATATATTCAGATCTTAATATTTTTTTTTTTCTAAATCCAAATGTATAGATATCTATATGCATTAAGGATAAAGCATAACTACTTTATAAAAGTATAATTATATATCCTTCTTTTTTTCTGCTTGGTAATATAATCACAAAACAGCATAAATATTTTTATCATAAAATATATATTTGCCACTCAAGTTATTTTATAACAATTTTTGTTGTTGTTGTTGTTGTTGTTGTGGCGGTTGTTGTTGTTATCATCATCTCAGAAGAGGGTTCGTTGCAAGACATCAAAGCTACGTAACCTCCTACGCATTGCTGATGTCATGACGCTACTTCCGCATTACCGGTAAAGCAGCAAACGAAAGTGATGTGTTCTGTGTCATGCGATTCAAATTGTGTCACGTTTTTCTCCGTGTCAGTCGCTAATCAAAGATGTCTAAGCCGAAATTAATAGTGTTCGACCTCGGTAAGTTTTCACACTTTATGTTTTAAAGTTTTACTTTAGAATAATGGTAGGGTTTAATAAACCGTTAACACTTTAAAATAAGGTAATTAGTTATCAGTAATTAACTGTATTAGTGTTCATCAACATTTACTAATACATTATTAAAATCAAAAGCTGCATTTGTTAACATTAGTTAATGCAATGTGAACTAACATGAACAAACAACGAAGAACTGTATTTTCATTAACTAACATTAACAAAGATTAATAAATACTGTAACAAATGTATTGTTCATTGTTAGTTAATACATTAATGTCAACAAATGACACCTTATTGTAAAGTGTTAACAATAAACCTAATGATTAAGAAGATAAATACACTTCCTCATATGTGCCATACTGCAGAAACCACAGAATATGTTTATGTCATTGGTACTGTAGTAACTGTGCCACTTTTTCTTGTGTGTGGTATTATATGAATGGAAAAGTGTGTGTGTGTGTGTGTAGGGGTGCTGTTGGTTTGATTTTCTTTATATATAGAAATATAAAGTGTGTGTGTATTATACAATGTATATTTCATCTGTGTATGTCTGTTTCCTATTTCCTGTTTCATACAAAAGGAACAATTACTATTAATGGCAACTGGTTTGAATTAATTTCTCTGTCAACTTATGTGACTTCTTATCACAAAATGAAGCATAAATCATATTATTTTGTAGTATTTTATACAGAATTACAATTGAATTATACAATATGAATTACAATTAGCCCATATGTTTTTGTTCTCTCGTGGGTTTAAACAGATTACACCCTCTGGCCTTTCTGGGTCGACAGTGTTGATTCACCTTTTCACATCGATGACAGGTTTGTCTTCTTCAGCGATAAGTCATTGTTTGTTCTCCCTTGACATACTTAAAAGATGTTTATCCTGAAGTTTTTGCTGACACACACTGACTCATCTCCTACTTCTTCAGCGGCACGGTGCGGGATTCAAGATTTGCCAAGATTCCCATTTATCAAGATACTGAAAAGATCCTGAGCTCACTGCATAGTCAGGGGATCAAGATAGGCATTGCATCGCGGTAAGTTTACAAATTATCAGATGACTGATGACCACATATCAACTAGATCAGGGGTCTCCAACCCTGCTCCTGGAGAGCTACCATCTTGCATATTTCAGCTTCAACCCCAATCAAACACACCTGAACCAGCTAATCAAGCTGTTCAGGGCTACTTGATAATTACAGACAGGTGTGTTGGAGCAGGGTTGGAACTGAAGTCTGCTGGATGGTAGCTCTCCAGGAGCAGGGTTGGCGATCCCTGAACTAGATGATGTTCTGAATTATTTCTATATATATATATGTGACCATGGACCACAAAACTGGTCTTAAGTGTCAATTTTTCGAAATTGAAATTTATACATCATCTAGGATCGGACAATATTCGGTCGAGGTACAACTATTTGAAAATCTGAAATCTGAGGTTGTAAAAAAAAAATCAAAATACTGAGAAAATCGCCTTTAAAGTTGTCCAAATGAAGTTCTTAGCAATACATATTACTAATCAAAATTAAGTTTTGAGATATTTACGGTAGGAAATTTACAAAATATCTTCATAGAAGATCATAGAACATGATCTTTACTTAATATCCTAATGATTTTTGGAATAAAAGAAAAATCTCTAATTTTGACCCATACAATGTTTTTTTTTGGCTATTGCTACAAATATACCCCAGCGACTTAAGACTGGTTTTGTGCTCCAGGGTCACACACACACACACACACACACACACACACACACACACACACACTCAAAAACACACACACACATACACAAACACACACACATATACATACATATATATATATATATATATATATATATATATATATCAAAGCTGTATTCTTTTTCTGTTTCTCAAAGAACTACCGAGACTGAAGGAGCCAATCAGCTGCTGTCACTCTATAAACTTGACCAATACCTTTCCTTCAAGGAGATCTACCCCGGTTCAAAGGTCACTCATTTTAAAAGGTACAGTAAGGACTTTTTGAATTTGGCTGGTGATCGGTAACCACCTAAATCACTCTAGCAACCACAAAGCAATACTAAAACACTATAGCAATGCCTTGGAAACCACCATAATATTCTAGCACCATTCACAGTTTCTTTAGAATATGTAAAAATGTAATAATAATTAATTAATTAAATTAATTAAAATGTTACAAAAGACTTCTATTTCACAGGACTTTAATAATAATAACAATAATAATAATAATAATAATAATAATAATTATCACAGTTTCCATGAAAATATTAAGCAGCCAAACTGTTGATAATAATAACAATAACAATAATAATAATAATAACAATAATAATAATAATAATAATAATAATAATAATAATAATAATAATATATGTTTAGAATGACTTCTGAAGGATCGCGTGACACTGAAAACTGGAGTTATGATGCTGATAATTCAGCTTTGCATCACAGGAATAAATTACATTTTAAAATAAATTCAAATAGAAAACTGTTATATTAAAATGTGATAATATTTCACAATATTAGTGTTTTACTGTATTTTTTTGAATCAAATAAATGCACCTGGGTACAGAACAAAAACCTTTCAAAAACAAAAATATCTTCGTTATTCCAAACTGTGACCAGTGGTGTATTTTCAGTTCTGTTCTAAATCAAAGTGGCATAATATGTGTGTGTCTGTCTTTACATGCAGCGTCTCGCTCACATGTGTGTGTCTACAGTACCTCTCTTCCTCTGACTGTTGTTCTGTCTCCAGGCTGAAAGCTGACAGTGGTGTCCAGTTTTCTGACATGATCTTCTTTGATGATGAGGATAGGAACATTGTGGAGGTTGGCAGGCTGGGTAAGTCTCTGCTCACTCTCCTCAGAAAACCTTTATAGCTGAATCAGAGATCTGGAACTGTACGGTGAAAGTTGGAGACTGTTTGTTCGGTTGAATCAGCAGCTGATTCCTGCTCTTTTAGGTGTTCACTGCGTGATGGTTGATAATGCCATCACCTGGGATCTAGTCAAGAAAACACTTGAGCAGTTCAGCAAGAAGCAGTGAAGGCGTCTGGTCCTGTGGAGATGCAGCTGCTGCGATTGAAGAAGAATCCATGTATAGAGGACTAGGAGTGTCATGTTTAGTGGTTATTTCTGTGTAATCAACTGATTGACAAAAGCAATTGGCAAATACTTGAAATTCTGTTTTAACATTTAAATAGTTTTTTTAGCTCCATTTTAAAACATAATTTTTTTTTGTTAAGTTGAGATGCAGTTTATTTATATTTTTATTTTTCAATGTATAAATTAGTAATTCATTTCTTTAAGCGAAACTTTCATAGAAATGCACTTTTGCTTATTTTTATCTAAAAAAACACTTTAAGTTAAACAGAACTGTACATGCAGCATTATAACAAATTATAATACAAAAAAGGTAAATGTTTTAATTATTACTGTATGTGAAATTTACAGATTTTCTATACAGAGAATTCAACAAAAAATATTTGTATACAGTATTTATAAAACACGTCTTCAATTTTTTTTGTTGGTCTTTTTTTATGTAATTTTCTCTCTTATTTGTCTCTAATTGAATTTATTTCTCAACACAAAAATACTATTTTTTATATAAAAGTAAACATTCTAGTTTGTATTAATAGCTTTAAATATATACAATTTTAAAATAGTTTTATCACGTTGTAATTGTTTAATTGTCTTATTTTTTAGTACTTAAATATTTGTCCATTTACCATTCAAAGTTTGGGGTCAGTAAGATTTTTATTTATATTTTATTAAGCAAGAATGCATTAAATTGATCAAAATTGACAATAAAGACATTTATAATGTTCAGAAAGATTTCTAGTTCAAATAATTACAGTTCTTTTGAATTTTTTTATTCATCAAAAAATCCTCAAGTATCAGTTTCCATAAAAACATTAAGCAGCCGAATTGTTGATAATAAGAAGAAATGTTTCTTGGGTGCCAAATCGGTACATCATAAAAATCACCTAAGTAACAACAAAAATTTTTTAGTTTATATATATATATATATATATTCAAATTGTAATAATATATCACAATATTAATGTTTACATAAATATATATATTCAAATTGTAATAATATATCACAATATTAATCCTCACTGAACTTTTATTCAAATTGTAATAATATATCACAATATTAATGTTTACTGTATTTTTAATCAAATAGATGCAGCCTCAGTGAGCTTTAGCAACTTTCGTAAAAAAAAAAAACACTTTATAGTATTATCATTAACTAAAACCATAAATAATTTCTTTAAATAATTTTTTCCCTTTAATTTCACTTGTTTTTTGTGTTTGATGTCTCATTTTGTTTAGTTGAAGTAAACGAAAAACGACATATTGAAAAAGGTGGCCTAATAAACAAAAACACCTCAAAATTACTAAAACTGTAACTAAAATTAAAATGAAAACAGAAAATATTACAGTATATCACTGATACTAGAGTTTTACTTCAGATTATGAAGTAATGAAGTGCTCCTCTAAGGAATCAGCCCACTGTAATTCTCTCCTTTCTCACACAGTGGTCTTGAGGTGATAATTGAGAAATTATCAGCTTGGGCCTAACGGGTGAGAGATTTGGACTTGTAATCAGAAGGTCGCAGGTTCGAGTCTCGGTGCTGAGGAGTTGTAGGTGGGAGGGAGTGAATGAACAGCGCTCTCTCTTCCACCCTCAATACCCATGGCTGAAGTGCCCTTGAGCAGGCACTGAACCCCCATTGCTCCCCGGGCGCTGGATCCTGCCCACTGCTCCGGGTGTGTGTTCACGGTGTGTTCACTTCTCACTCTGTGTGTGTACACTTGGACACACAGTGGTCTTGAAACAAATTTTAATAAAACAAATTCAAAAAAAATTCATTCATCAAGCTATCACACAAACACACAGTGGTCTTGAGGTAGTTTGGGAGAAAACAAATGTTAATTAAAGTCCTTCATGAAGGTTTCATTTCTCCAGCGAGCACACAAACAGCCCGAGGATATCATCTCAGAGCAGGTGACAGCAGGATCTCTCATAATCCTCATAACTCATGTCATCAGCGCAGCTACATTTTCCCGCTTTAAATAAGAGATTGCTAACGGCTGCAGGGACCAGGCGGCCATCACGCTATGCCTTCAGTGCTATCAAATGTAAATTACAAACAGCAGATGACGCTGTCTTGAAGGTATAGTTGCTTAAAACTTTAAAAATACTTTATCTGTGGCGGTTTGTGTGTTTTGCTGAATAATTTAGCATCAGCTGGTCGCATCGCTGAAGGTCTAAAAGCCAGCTGTCCTCCTTTCCCTCCAATTTAACGCTATTCCAGTTTATGGTATTAATGGCGCTGTGACTTTGCCTTCTAGATCCCGGCTTTCTTCTGAATAAGTGATTCTGTGTCTCGCTGACAACCTGTGTAGATAAAAGCAGAAAGTGCTGCACATCATACAGTTCAAGAGACAGACAGAAAGATGCACCTGATCTGGATCTCTCATCCTGAGGTCTTAAGCCTAAAGCGTGCTTCTACCTCTCTTTCTTCTTCTCCGTTTCACTGGTGCCTCGCTTAGAAAGCAAAGTGGCAGTGCAATAAAAAGGCATTCTCCCTCTGAACATCACAGCAGCCTCGTGTCAGCTCAAGACATTAACTGGTTCTGTAGTTTGGAAGTTTGCGGCGTGCCCGTCTTGTGCTGCTAGATCTTAAAATGGTGTTCATAATTCACGCCTGCTTAAAAATTTATGCCGTGGATTATAATTATACGCACTGGAGCCAACACTATAAGCCATCATATTTAAAGCTTTCAATGAATTGCAAAAATAAAATAAATAAATAGATAAAAACTTTTGCGTAAGATAGGCATTTAAAATAAATATCGTGTTTGAAATGAGCAATTATGTATAATAATGGATTTTGAATAAATTGTTAATTTTAATACATTTTATTCTCAATGTGCTTATGCTAATCGGGACACATGAATACATGCACGGCCTTTATTAATGACAATTATTAATGTTTTTATAACACTTAAGTTTCCTTATGTCACATCAGAATCTCTCACACAAAACATCTACTAAAGGAACAAAAGCTTTTAATTTACACAAAACAATGGTGACTCTTGCTTTAGACTGTATAAAAAAAATAATAAAATCTGTAATACATTCACTGTGAAAGTCTACTGAGCAAGACATTTCTGAGATTTAAAGCAGATGTTTAATTTGTGAAATATTTTTATTAAATAGTATTTTTATTATTTTTGATTTTTTTTGTATCATATATTTGTATATTTTATTTAGATTATTTTATAATAATTACATAACACATGCATGTCAGCGCGACAGCATGTCACAGACTGAACCTCGGTGTTCCAAACTGACAAATTTATTTGCACACCTATAGAGCTACTGGACATGCTACTATGATGACTGAACTATAATTGCGCGGTCGACAGTTATTATTCATAATTTAACTATTATACTTCTAAGTCAATCACGCAAATTATAGGCAGTTCCCAGCATCCAACCCAGAGAACTGGTTTTACAGGTAAATTAAAACACGTCATAAGAGCTGTCTGTGCCGTTTCAGCTTCACCTAAATATATGAATTATCATCTGAAGATAATATAAATAATATGCAATTATTTATTTCCTTTTGTGTGTGTGTGTGTATTGGGTTTGGGGGGGGGGGGTCTATGTTTTATTTTAATTTTATTTAAAGTTTTTGTAATTTTGTAAAGTTTTGTAATTTATTAATTGTTTTTATGTCTATATATTTATTTTAATTTCAGTTTTAGTTATTTTACACATCAAGTTAAACTAAATGAAAATTATAAATGTTGAATTGGCAACTGGCTGAAATAAAATAAGTTAACATTTATTTCAAGTTTTTTTTTTATTTATTTTTTTAATGGTTTTAGTTTTAGTTAACCATAATAACCCTGCTTATTGCTAATTACATAATTCAAGCTCATATTCAATGAATCAGATTTGTGCCAAATATAAACATACACAAGCGTGAATGATATTTCAGAGGCAAACATTTTCAGTTTATGACTCCTTTTTTCAGTCCATTCATCACACAAATCTATCATACGATTTCAGAAGACATAAGATGTAGCGCTTGGCTGAAAACAAAACTACTTTTATGATGATGCATTTAATGCAATGCAATGCAATCTTTCACTGTATGGAAAAGAGCAGCGTGAACATTTCAGTTGCTTGGTTTATTACTAAAGAAATGCACATACATCTGTGAATCCACATTTACCAAAGTTCACTGTACACTATTTATTGAACATCAGATGACATGATGAGATCATACAACACATCAGAAATTCTCAGGATCTTCCAGCTGTGGTTTTAAAGTAGGACTGAATTTAACATTTACATAAACAGATTCAGATTTACATAAACTCTCTGGTCCAAAAGGCTTGTCAGATCTCCAATGATATTTACATCTGTACATGAGAACGCAAACAGCGTACAGGACAAAAAACTATATGAAACAGGATCACATTCAGTTCAGAAGTTCACTGTCTCAAAGTTTCAATTGCATAGGTCTTCCATAAAAACTAAAAGGGTTAAAGAAGTGAAGCAGTTCAGGAGGTCTAAACCAAGCTATAAGCATTCTGACTAGTAAAGAAAGGAAAACCAATCTAAAAACGGATAGAAATAATCCATGCGCAAATCATCTTTATGCACTGACGTTGTGTGTGGTTGCAGTGACCTAGTAAAAAAAAAACAGCCTTTTATCTAACGGTTTTAAACAGTTGAGTTTCCTCGCCATCAAAATCTGCGTGAGAGAGCATCGCCTTATTAATACACAAGCGTCAATATGAATTTGTCAGCAACTGTACATATTTCATGAGTCCTATTTTTCAAACAATGGCGCTTGTAGGGCTGAAATCAATATTTCAGAAATGAGATGTTTCATAGCTTTGGCTTGTCATGGCGACGTGAATTATTAAGTGAAGTGCAATGGGAGAATGCTGAAAGAGACGACTAAGACACGTGCTGCTAATATGCGTGTGCAGAACAAGACAGGCCCTATTTTGGTGGATTCCCCATCTAATATGCCATATTTAAAGGGATACTCCACCCCAAAATAAAAGTTTTGTCATTAATCACTTACCCCCATGTCGTTCCAAACCCGTAAAAGCTCTGTTCATCTTCGGAACACAAATTAAGATATTTTGGATGAAAACTTGGAGCCTTGAGACTGTCCCATAAACTGCCAAATAAATAGCAGTGTCAAGGTCCATAAAAGGTATGAAAGTGTCGTCAGAGTACTCCATCTGCCATCAGATGTGAATAAAGTCGTTATTTTGTTTTTCTTCGCTTACAAAAAGTGTTCCCGTCGCTTCATATAACCCAGACTGCACGTCTGATGGCAGATGTAGTATTCTGACGACGACTTTCATACCTTTTAAAGTGAAGTGAAAGTGGTGACGTTTGTCAAGTATGGTAACCCATACTTGGAATTGGTGCTCTGCATTTAACCCATCCAAGTGCACACACACAGCAGTGAGAAGTGAACACACCGTGAACACACACCCGGAGCAGTGGGCAGCTATATATCCAGCGCCCGGGGAGCAACTGGGGGTTAAGTGCCTTGCTCAAGGACACTTCAGCCATGGGTATTGAGGGTGGAAGAGAGCGCTGTTCATTCACTTCCTCCCACCTACAACTCCTGCCAACACCGAGACTCAAACCTGCGACCTTCTGGTTACAAGTCCAAATCTCTAACCATTAGGCCACAGCTGCCCCTATGGACCTGGACACCCTATGGGCCTGGACACTTGGCAGTCTATGGGACAGTCACAGGCCTTCAGGTTTTCATCCAAAATATCTTAAATTGTGTTCCGAAGACGAACAAAGCTTTTACGGGTTTGGAACGACATGGAAATGACATGGTGATTAATGACAAAATTTTCATTTTGGGGTGGAGTATCCCTTTAATGAGAAATCAAATTGTCACTTACATATTACAGGCTGCGCAAACTGAAACATTTCTGTTATTTACCTAATACTGACAGATAATTCAGATAATTTTTCATAATTTCTTACATTTTCTAATCACTAATCCCTCAATAAATGAATAGTGATCAGAAGTGAAGAAATGGAGATTTAAAATGCTGTCATTGGGGAGAGACAAGATTTCAGGTGTAATATGAAAATATAAAAATAAAAGATAAAATTAATTAAAATGTATTAATTTAAATTATAATATATAATAATTTATAAATTAACATTAAATTATATAAATAATACTAAAATTATACTGGTGAAATCATTTGATATAGAATAAGATACTGTTGATTAAATCATCAAGTAGATTGTGAGAAAGCCATGTCTGTTGTCTTTTTCACATCTTGAGACCATAAGAACGGGTTATCTGATCACCAAAAAATTAACAATGTATGTTAATGCCGGGTATAAATGTCTGAGACAACATTGAAAAGCTGGAAATATGTAAAAAAAATTTAGATGTTTTTATTTTAATATGTAAGCACTGTATGTGTGTGGCTGGACGTCAAATGAATGTGAGTAAGTTACATAAGACTCTCTGTTCCTCTAAAACACTGACATACTGGTTTTTGGCAGGTCCATATAAAATTCTCTTTGTCCAGATTGTGCTCATTGGCTCCTTTCAGCACTTATTGCTTTTGAAAGCTCACGATGTGACATCACATCCTCCCCCTTTGCTTCCATTTCCTTTTTAGTGCATTGCTTCCAATTCTTCTGTGTTTTCCTCCTCGGCCCGCCGTGTCTCGTTCAAATCAGTTTTTTGATCCTTTTTTCTCTTTTCTGTCTCACTCTCATCTTCTGTCTTGTTCATTTCCTCTTCGTGATGTTCTTCTTCTAAATGATCACCCTGGTGTTTTTCATTATCCTCTTTCTCTTTCGCTCGTTCCCTGAAAATATCAAGCAACCTATCAAACTTGGGTCCCCACTCCTCAAATCTGTGTTTCTGTCCCTCTGTATCTTTTTCGGCCTCGCTTTCAAGCGAGCTGAGAGACGTGGCCTGTGAGCCGTCCCCCTCCAATCCATATGTCTGCAGCGAGTCGTATGGTGGCTGCATGGGGTCAAAGGTCACCAGGGCTAGACGGTGTTGCAGGAAATCGCCCATTCGGTTTGTCAACGAATCTGCGCCTGCCTTTTCCGAGTTCGCATGGCCAACTTTCCCATTCCCCAAGCCCCACCCCCTTTCATCTAGCCCTGCCCCTCCTGGGAGTGGCATCACTAGGTGTGGCACATAATTCTGCCCGCCCACCCCATACAAGCCCATTAGTCCAGCAGCTTCTGGGTAAAGAAGTGTTGTCCTGGTCAAAGGTATCCCTCTGCCGCCCCTTAGCAAAGTACCTTCCATCGTTCTGAATGGCATCTCCGTCGAACCCAAGCTAGTTGTGCTCTGACTGGTGCTGATGAGCGGAACGTCCTCATTCTTGTCCAAAGCCGAAGCAGGGGTGGAGTCATCTGTTGTGATGGTGGAAATGGAGGCTCGTGTGGTCAAGCAGTGAGGGGACGACTCAGGTTTATGGCTCACGGAAGTGCTGGAGGCCTCTGAGCAGGAACCACTCTGACTGGAGCCCTTCACGAACAGAACCTGATCCGAATGCACTGACTGAGAGAAAACAGTGAGGAACATGGTCAGGCTGTTTAATAGCTCAATATTTATATATACACTAGCGTTCAAAAGTTTGGGGTTGTGAAGATTTTTTTTTATGTTTTTGAGTGAAGACTCTTCTGCTCACCAAGACTGCATTTATTTGATCAAAATACAGTAAAAACAGTAATATTGTGAATAATTATTACCATTTCAAATAATTGTTTTCTATTTGAAAATAATTAAAAATATATTTTCATTCCTGTGATGCAAAGCTGAATTTTCAGCATCATTACTCCAGTCTTCAGTGTCACATGATCCTTCAGAAATCATTCTAATATTCTGATCTGCGGCTCAAGAAACATTTCTGATTATTATCAGTGATGAAAACAGTTGTGCTACTTAATAATTTTGTGGAAACCGTGACATTTCTTGGACAATGTACATTTTCTTTTTCAGTATTTTTGATGAACAGAAAGTAAAAAAAAAAAAAGCATTTATTTGAAATAGAAATCTTTTGCAACATTATAAATGCCTTTACCATAACTTTTGAGCCTTGCTAAACAAAAAAAAAAAAAAAAAAAAATAAAAAACAAAAAAATTTAAAAAAAAAAAAAAAAAAAGTTTTTAACATAAACATTCTATGATAAGAGAGCGCAGGTTTTCCCATTAATTTCCTCCACAAGCATTTCAAAAAATTATTAAATAAAGTTTAAAGCAAAGGAAATATTTTAAATCAATATTACTTATACTAAGAAGCACTGTGCACCATGTAATCAAATATATATAAAATTAATATAAATTTATTTGTTTAGTAATTTGTTATAACTGTAAAACAATATGGCTATTGCAAAATATTCTGATAAATACAAATATACAGTAAGTAGTTTGAGATTATAGGAGACTGACTCACTATTGGCCACTAATGAGCTCATTTGCTTCGATTTTCATTTACATATTAAGCAACATCAACTTTTGTGATTGGTGGATCTTTTTGGAAATTAAGTTGAAATCACACAAATTTGTGGCATTAAAGAAGCACATCTCATCGCTTTAGAAATGTTTATAAATTATAATAAAAAAAAAAATAAAAATATTTTATAGATACAATAAATGGGATTTTTACTCCTAGAGCACTGCTGTTGCACTCTATAGGATAGTAATGTGATAAATATTAGTGGCAAGAAGTTTACCTGATCCTGGCTGAGAGTGTGGCTCTCAGAGATGACCTCACTTCCTGTCTCACTCTCTTTTGGAATACTGTCAGTGGATCCGTCTGCTCTTTTCTGTTCTGATCCATCCCTGCTCTTGCTGATAAATACAGAACCGGATTCTAAAGGGCCGCCAGCCTGGCCTTGGCTGCCAGGGAGAACATATGCCAGTTTAGCGAGGTCCAGCCTGGAGGTGAACGGGCCGAGTCTGTTTCTCGAAGCTGGAAGGGTCTGGATACTGTAGCAGTATCGTCCGTAGAGGGGTGCAGAGACGGGACGGCATGGGTCCAAACCTAAACTCTGACTCCAACTGGAGGTTCTGATGCTGTCCAAATTATCCTGAGAATAACTGTTATAATAAAAATAGAAATTAGGAAATTAAAATTGATCAATTTGTTTAATGGTTAAGAAGCCTATTTCAGCCACACACACAAAAAAAATCATGCTTTTGTTAATTTTGATTATTACATAAGTCGAAAATATTACATAAAAAGTCAAAATTATGAGATAAAATATCAACTTTTTAACTCATAATTATGACTTAGAATGTCATAATTTTTATATTTTGCTCAGAAAATATTACATAGCATGTCAAATTTTTGAGTATCTAATAACTTCTCAAAATTATTACTGTCTAAAATTTTTGACTTATGTTATAACTTTTTGTCATGATGTTCACTTATATCTCAATTATGACTTTGTGGTGATTTGGTGCTTAAGAAACATTTATTATTATCAATATTGAGAACAACTGTGCTGCCTAATATTTTTGTGGAAATTGTGTTATCTCATAATTATTATCTCATAATTTCAACCTTTGTCCTCAATTATTACTCAAGCATGCCATAATTTCAACTTTTACCTCATAATTATGACTTGATATCTCAATTTCGACTTTTTATTTTATAATTATGACTTAGTGTCTCATATTTTTTTACTTATGTCAATTATAACATTTTGTCCAAATTTTTAAATCTCAAATTATGACTTAGCATCTTACAATTTTGACTTTATCTCATAATTATCTTTTGAATTTTTGTCCTAAATATGAATTTTTATGCAATAATTATGATATACAATGCATGATTTTTTTTTCTTTTGTGGCAGAAATGAGCTTCCATAGTTACGCCTTAAGAGATAGTGATGCAAATATTGTATAAAGCCAAAGTCCTTTTAAGACAAGTCATGTCACTCGGCGGCCATCTTTGAAATGCCTCTCGGGCATGCAAGTGCAACTTCTATTTCTTTGAATGGGGAAACATCAAATTCTCCAAAACTGTTTACTAAGCGTGCAAGAAATCTGACAACAACTGTGTCATAAATGTTGTTACTTTTGTTCAAATAGCATTAGTTTATATAAGCTTATTTTTCTATATCAGCCAATGCGCATGCGCATACCTAAGCGCACGTCTCAGAGCGCTGACTGTTTCTATAGCAACCGGGACTTCTAACGGTAGCTGCAGTGACGCGCTTACTTTACCGATTAGCAATTGGCTCTTTCATTCAGAAGGTGGGGCTTCCTGCGACTGAGCGGCCATATTGAGCGTTGCATTTTTCCCCATTCAAAACTATACGAGTGACGTGTCTTGGGTATTCTATAGTCTTTGATAAAGCTTCTGTGTAACTGCGCAGATCAAACATTTCATTGGGCTTTTAAAGGAAAACAACATTCCTTGCAACTTTTGCACCAATACCAGATAAACCAGATACTTCTAAGTTACCCCAAAATTATTTTTTAATCAAAACATTTGTTGTAGTCCCTGTGGAAACTCCAGATGCAACGATTCAAAAACTGTCAGCTGAGTCTTTAAAAATAGTTGTGTTTGAAGTATTTCACCAACCTGCCCAGGAGTTTAAATAATGACATCAAATAGGAATATGATGGATAGAGGACTAGAACATAGAATGGGTTTGAACGGCATAAATATTAACTAGATGAACTTTGCACTGAAACATCTGTCAGATTTGCATTGTGAAGGCTCATTAAACCGCACACACTCCTGAGTACAGAGCCCTCATTAATCAGATATACATTTAACACCATTTAACATGACTGAATGCATTTAGAGCAACCAGAGATTCGAGAGGAAGATGCACCAGTTTGTGTTTGTGGTGAATGTCAGCTTACATCCAAGGTGAATGATTCACATGGGCTATTAATATCATATGGTATTTTCTAAGCCAAATGTCAAGAAATGACATGTGATTTGAAAGATCAGATAGTGGCAGCAATAAATCTGGAAGATTCAAATGATGAAATGAGATGTCTATTTATGTGAACATCACACATGCACAAACACACTCACATATTTTTGCTGTCCCGAAGCCGCTGTGCTCTTTGCATGCTTTGGGGGGCGCTCTTCAGGGTCGCAATATCGAAAGCAGCCGTATCCGCTTCGCCCCCGCCCTCATCATCATACGTGATGATGTTCTCCCTGATCTCATCATCCTCCACTGGAGACTGTGTGTCCCGTTTCTGCCTCCGCAACAATAGTGAGAGCGCTGCCACTACTATCAGGCAGAAGAGAACGAGAGAAAAATGACAGGAAGTTATTGCCACATTTCATGAATAAGGTACAAAAAAGACAAATTCTTGTTTTCCACTAAATAATCAATGAAAAGAGGTGCTTGACCTTCAGAAATTATCCTGACATGTGATGCGTTTAAAACTACTTCTCTTGCTAGGCTGATTTTATATTAAGTGAAGTGAAGTGTCCCATACCCCCCCCCCCCCCACGCACACACAGCAGTGAGTATAGTAAACAAACACAATTCTCTCATTCATTTTTTGTACATAAAATAAGTTTAATAACAAAAATTATTTAAATACTGAAAGAAGAAAATATTGCTATATGGTAAAACACTGTACCACAACGGAAAATGATCCAAAAACTAATTTCTTATTAACTCTTCTTAATATTGAAATAATATTTCTTTAACTAAAATTAAATGAATCATTATCAAGATTTTTTCAATATTGTTCCTAAAAGCATAAACCTTCAATCTTCTGAAAAAAACTGCAACAAGTGTAACAAGAAGGTGATATATGTGCTCAATATGGCAACGCTTTACTGCAATGGAAAATGGTCCAAAAACTAGTTTCTTAAAAATGATTCCAGATAATTCAGAATTTGGAACTGAAACTACAATATAGTGAATCATTATAAAGGTGTTCCTAAAAGCTTTTTTTTTTAATGTTCATTTTTAATTTTTGTCTAGAAAGACAAGAAAATACAAATGATAACCGTGTTGTTTTTGCAGAAATGCAATTATATCATGGTAAACACTTCCAAGAAAATGTAATAATATAACTAATATCTATAAAATTCCCAGTGAGAAAACACTGTACTAGTACACTTCCAATTTCAGGCAATGTTTTCATTATGATACAATGTTGCCATATTTTCATAATTTTCTGTAAAGCCATGTTAGATAAAGTTAATCAGTTAACAACAACTAATTTAGGATGCAGCAAGGCAGTTTGTGGAGGATTTTTGCAGGTGATCATGAAAGAGTGACTTTAAAAAGTTTAAGGGGGGGATTAAAGGTTATGTGGCTTTAAAACAGTATATATTTGTTTCCTAAAAGACTGCCCTTTTATTTATGTCAATCCATTATGTTGCAGGTGAAACAGTGAGGGAAATTATATGTTGCCATATGGCTACACTATAACACACCAAAGTGTTTTTATAGAAAATGCCTATTCCACCTCTCACTTACTGCACTAGCTGCCTTATTTAGTAAAGTTTGAGTGTTCAGTGTCATTTGGGGAACCTTGAGTCTGGGAAAAGGTTGTTCCGCAATCTCAAAATGCCATATGATGCCCTCAGCACTCATCAAATGCTGTTTATTATGAGTGACTTGAAATGCAGAAATAAAACCCAAACACGTTCATTAGCAAACCCAACTGACAAACAGAGGAGAAACAACGAGGCAGGTCGGCGGAAAGTTTGAACGACCCACAAAAACACATACATATATGGAAGAAAAGCTGCAATTTCAAGACAAGCCAGGAGGCAATGGTGGATGAAGACAGGGAGTGATGGACAGATGTAGCAACAACACATCATTAAACCAGACGGGTACAGAGGCGGTGCAAAACCTGACGACATGGACTGAAAATCAGAACTGACCCAGAAGAGTCGACACACAGGCCAGGATGGCCAGCATAGCGGCCGAGCTGAAGCCCAGCAGCAGGGAGTTTGATGGTAAAGGCAAACACGCCACCTGCCTCTCCCAATCCAGCACAGACACTTTATCCTTCTCGTCCGTTTGTTGTTTTCGTTCTTCTGCCCACATGCCTCCATTTTGGCACGGACATACCGTAACGGTAATCGTTCCTGTGCTGCTGAGGTCTGACGCACCGTCATGAAGCATTATGGGTATTTTTAGAGTAGGTAAAGAGGAAGAGCGAGGAAAAGCCTTCAGGGATGACAAGAGCACCAGACTCGCTGTGTGGTCTGGAAGCAAAAAAAATTAATAACAAAGAGCCATCAGACATTTGACACATTATGAACGAAAATATTTTATTTAAATGAAATAAATAATATATATATATATATATATATAATATATATATATTATCGTATATATATATATATATATATATATATATATATAAAACATCTTAAATTTATATATATATATATATATATATATATAATTTATATATATATTTGCTATATGTAACATGTTTCTTATTTTTAATAATTCAAAAGAAGTATATTTTCTTAAATAGATGTTATATTCCTAGGAATCAGAGCATTTAATAAACATAAAATATAATAAATATAACATTTTATTTATATTTATTTAACAATAATATACATAGAAATGTTATATTACAAATTTAAGTTATAATTTATTAAAATGTTATATATATATATGTATATATATATATTCTCATTACATTTTATATAATTTATAATACAGATGTATTCCTCACTCAGGACTTTCTAATAGGGCTGCACAATTATTTGAATTTCTAATCGCGATTACAATTATGGATGCCACAATTATGTAATCATTCAAAGAGGCAATTAATCGTTCAAAGTCCACTTATCCAATGTTTATTTGACATTTGAGGCTTAATACTATAGAAAAGCACTAAAGGTTTTTCAGTAAGAGTGTTTTCTGCTTGTTTATTTTTATATAAAAATACGGCATGTAGTTGCTTCAAACAATGGTATAAACATCATGTAAATTGTGATAATCATAATTAATAATCGCAATTAAAATTTCAAGGGAACAATCAACAATTATGATTTTTGTCATAATCGTGCAGCCCTACTTTCTAATGTCTCTTTTTGTGTTTCATGGCAAAAATAACAGCTTATGGGTTTAGCCAGACATGAATGATGAATAAATTTTAATTTTGGGGTGAGCCATTCCTTCAAGCAAATTAAAAATCAGCAGATTGAAGCGGTGAACAGGACAAATGAGCGAAATGAAAGCACGGATTGTTGGAGCACAGAGAATGGAGTTTGCCGTGTTCACTGGAGTAGAATGTGACAAAAAAGATAAATGGATGAGTGTAATGAAGGAGGATATATGTCTGGACAGAGACTGGGAGGAAGATGAGGAAAACTGATGGGGAAGAAAAGACGGATGGATGACAAGAGAAGCGAGCGCACCTCCCCGCTCTCTGATGGAGAAGTTAAGAGCGCTGCTGGACTCCGCGGGAATACTGAAGTGGATGGGAGAGTTGTGGCTGCTTTGGTCTTTATCCATCGCTCGAATCACCTGCACCACCTGAAATGCAAATGGAGAAAGACTGATACAGTGATTTGCACAAATAAGTCTGTTTTTGCCACTGAACAGCTAAGGATTAGCAGTCGAACATACCACATCATGTTTGGGGTGACTCACTGTGCACTGCGTCAATAACAGTATCAATCGCTTATAGAAATGTGCTTTTCTGAAATGCATTTGGTAAACAAATTTCTTTACCGTGCATGCCGGTTCACTTTTCCCTCAGAAATGCAGAAAGTATTATTATTGATTGGTCAGCTGGTCACTATTGTAAAATAAACCCTGACAGCGTGATCAGTGTCAGACCCCACCCTGTGTTTCTGAATTTCCCTTGTCCGGAATTGTTCATCTCACCCCAGTGCTACATGTGGTTTCCTGGTGTTCTGTTCATTAAAGTTCTGTTATTATTGGAATCTCCTTGCTCCAGCACAGTAGGCATGCATGACAATCAAAAATAGGTGATGGGATTTATTTTGCAAAAATATCCAGCTGACTGCACATAATTCTAGCTATTATATGGCTACTTGCCGTAATGCCTTAAATATTCAAAAGACATGCAATCATGATGTGACAGTAAATGATTTTAATATGCAACAGCTATTGTAGGAAATCAGCGATTAATTATTCAATAATACTTTATTGCAGAATGCTGCTATTGATCAATCAGAATTAAGCATCTCAGATTTGTTTATTCCAGAAGAATTATTTATTCCACTGGTGTCTTTTATTAAATTGCATTTGCCAATATGACAAGAGATGGCATGCATTAGTAATTTTACTGTGGTTAAGAGGTGTTGTTAAACATACAAACTAAAGATAACACACTTAATATTTACAAATACTCAAGATGTATACTTCTGTTTATTTAAATTTTTCTTGATATTTTTATTTTATATATAATATTGAATTTGATATATTTTATTTCTCAGTTTATATTTTGTATTTTATTTGAATATTTTCATGCTGCTATTGAATAGTCAGAATCAAGCATCACAGATATTCATTTATATTAGACATTTGTACAGAGATTTCTGTCTGTCTGTCTTTATCTTTTTTATTTTATATTTAATTTGATTTATTTTTACATATTTTATTTTACTTTTCTGTTTGGTTGTCTTTCACCATCTTCCACTGTGGATGCATCTTGGCCACAATAATCTTTTAAAGCAGACCACACTGCATCATTTACAGACTCATTCCATTGCAGCCTTCAAGGGGTCAAAGATCACTGACCTGTCCAGCAGCACTGGAGTCACACACGGCCGTGTTGTACTGTCGGTCCAGCTCGGGGGCATTGTCATTGAGGTCCAGTGTCTCTATGGCAACCGCTACCCTGGTGACTTGGTTGGGGCTGTCTAAAAAACAGAAAAGAACAGCATGATGGGATATATATATATATATATATATATATATATAGCAAAGTAAGTTAGAAATCAAAAGTTTTTAAACTGCAAGTAGGTCAGCTAAATCTTACTGACCATGAAACAGAAGTTAACTCCAATCTGTCCTGTTACTGTTCTCCATACGCTCTTTGCTCTTTTGGGACATAATGTTGCATCACAACCAGAAGTGGCCCGAACGTCATCTGATGTTCTTAATATGACATTACATAAAGCCTAACAGAGCACACTTATCGCACTCAGAGCGTGTGTCTAATATGAAAGTAATTACCAAATATGAGCTGAACAAATCCACTAAAGACTCAGAGTCACTTCTGAGGATGCAAGATAGTGTTTTATGAGGGCCGACGGGAAGCACAAATGGGCGACCTTGAGCTTGGGTTGACCAGACTCAAAAGCAATTCGAGTTTTCATTCAATTTCTCTTCCATTTCTGTTCGTGCGTGTCTCTGCCATGAGCTTTCATGTCCACGGCTGCCACAGAAGTAATAGCCTTCCTGTGGGCCGATTACATGCTGCTACCTGTGTGAAATTGTCAGATGCTCAGAGATGATGTGATGTCCCTTTAAGATCGGCAGAGCAGAGGAGTGCTGGTACCTCTCTGTGTGGCGATGACGGTAATGTTATGCCATTGCTCCTGTTCCCGATCCAATTCCAAGGCAGTGGTGATGAGGCCATTGTCAGAGGCGATACGGAACAGCGCCTCAGGGTCTGACTCGGGATCAATTGAGTACCTGAGAAGAAATGGACAGGAATAAAAGGAGGAGGGCAGACAGATTAGAAGATATAAAGCAGCCAGTCCATCAATAACACAGTTAAGCAAGTGAAACAGAGCAGGTTTAGTGAAAACAGCCCACATGCTTCCTTTGGCAGACAGAAACATGATGCAATATGAGTTATTTTTTAAATAATAATGTAAAAACTGTATGTGCTGTGTGGGTAAAACTCACAAAAACATGTCAAGACCATATCCTGGTGATATTTCACACCAAAATCAAAGAAATCTGTGTGTGTCGGTCTACACTGCTGTTCAAAAGTTTGGGATCAGTAAGATTTTTAATGTGTTTTTTTTTTTTTTTTTTTTTAATAGGTTTTTCTTATGCTCATCAAGGCTGCATTTATTTGATAAAAAAAACTGAAAAACAAGAATATTGTGAAATATTATTACAATTTAAAATAAGAGTATATTTTAAAATGAAAATGAAATTTATAATTTATTCCACAGATTCAAATCTAAAATTACATAATCATTACACCAGTCTTCAGCGTCACACGCTCCTTCAGATATCATTCTGATATGCTGATTTATTACCAGTGTTGGTAACAGTTGTGCTGCTAAATATTTTTTTTTTTGGTAGCTGTGATACTTTTTTTCAGGATTCTTTAAGGAATAAAAAGTTGAAAAGAACAGCATTTATCCAAATAGAAATACTTTTTTTTTAAATTATTATTAATTAAAGGCACAATATGCAAGACTGTTTTATTAAAATATCCAAAAACCACTAGAACAGCGTTAAATATTTTGCTGACTTGTGTACTTACATTATCCCAAATGTTTCGAAGAATGTTTAAATCCAGAGAAATAATAACCATATAAACATCGTCATAACCCACCTATCTCGATGGTGGTGATAGCAGTGACAATCCACCTGTCACTCAAGTGGCCACACCCTTAATTATGTATTTCTCGAAACGGTGGAAACAGCAGTGGCAAAAGACGCTGTAACTCAAGTGGCCGTTTTAATTATAGACTTTAAGGCTTAATATAATTTAAACAGATCCGTGATAACACCCCCCCCCCCCCACACAGTTGTCATGAAGGGCAAAATGCGCTATATAGCCGACAAAAATCATTTTTTGAACAGGCTGTAAACACTTTTTTTTTTCTGTAAAATTTGGCATTTTAACACGGGGAGTCTAAGTGATTGACTCCCTTTTGCAGCCATCCTCTATGGTGGTGACAGTTGACAATTACGGTTTATAAGTCACTTCCGTGTTGGCCTCACGAGAGAGAGCGGGAGGTTGCCACTTGGTTTTAATAGACCGGTGACGGCCGCACAGAGTAGCATTATAACAGAACTTTCTAATGTATCTAGTCGTGTGATTAAACGGTGCTGCTATACACATACTCATGACCGGAAAGAGGGAAAGCTCCACTGCTTTCGAGCCTTGAGTCACGCTCGTTCATCGGCCTTCTTTCGCTTCGACGACTTTCAGCCTCACCCTGCTTCTCTACTACGTTAATAAATCATTAGCTCATCCATGAGCATGATTTCTGGCCAAGTCCCGTCGGATTGGATTGGCTTTGAGAATGAAGACCACAACTCCCATGATTCCACACTCAGTCACTGCGACATCAAACTACGCCTTTGTTTTGTTTTGAATACGCGCCCTCTAGCGGGAAAAATTACATATTGTGCCTTTAATATTTTTATTCAGCAAGGTTGTGTTAAATTGATAAAAAGGTGATAGTAAAGACTTATACTGTTAGATTAAAATAGAAAACAGTTATTTTAAATTGTAATAATATTTCACAATATAGTTTTTTTCTGTATTTTCGATCAAACAAATGGAGTCTTGATGAGCTTAAAAAAAAAAAAAAAAAAAAAAAAAACTTACAAATCTTACTGATCCCACACTTAAATTCAATTATATATTATTTTTACACTTATTGTTACACTTTTATGGTTGCATAATTTGACAAAGTTACAGCTTAACTGGAAATAATGCACACTAAAATATTCTGTTATAAAATATATTTTTCTTTGTCATGTTTAATATATTATCTCAAGCTCTTTACTAATGGCTTGGTATTCATAATTTATATTCATAGAAAAATATTGACATGATTCTTTGTTTAGATCTGGATTTAAAATAATAATTCATTTTTAAATCATTCATTTTCATATTTTTGAAGTTTAAAATTAAAAGTGGGTAACATGGGTAAATAAAAGTTACATAAATTAAAAAATTTTTTTTTGAAAAACAGCACAAATAAATTGTAAGAGCATGGTAAAAAGTTTCCAAAATTTAAGTTTCTGTTTTAATGTGACCTTCAAAAGTCCCTGGCACATAAAAGCAACCGCAGTTCAAGAAACACTCAAAATTTTAATCAAAAAGAATATAAAATCACTGTATTACAGAAATTAGATCTGAGCATCAGCATGGAGAATTATGAAAAAAAATAAATAAATAAATTATAAATACATTATGGCAAAGACTTCGGGGGAAATATGCATAATTATCATGAAAATGTCACAATGCAAAATAAGGTGACTCCTAAAAATAAATATAATTGTATTAATTTTCTGTATGCAAAATACTTTTGCATTGGTTTTGGGGTGACCAATGTGTTCTTGTGGGATTCACCTATTTACATGCATATGTGACTAAAAGCAAGTCATACTGAGAGCAAACAAAGTAAAAAGGTGAAAAAAAAATTAGTGTTTACTTGATGTTGTTACTGAGGCCTGTGTCCGGGTCCACAGCGGCCACTCTTCCCACCACACATGCTGGAGGACAGTTTTCCGACACATCCAGCCGGTACCGTGAACGAGAGAACTTCGGCGGCTCGTCTGCGTTCAGAACCGTGATACGCACCATTGCCCGGTCCTTAAAAGGACCTCGTCTGAGGAATCGTGAGTCCACATTTGGGTTTTGCACCTCGACTGCGAGAGAGTAGGTGCTTCGCCTCTCGTAGTCCACAGCCTGGTGTTCAAGATAAAAAACACTTCCTCATAAAACACTCATTTATTGAAACTCACACACACCATCATTCTTTTTTGGGTGTTTTGGCACCAGGAAGGCGCTCTAAAATATCTTTTCATTTCAGTGAGATGTTGAAACTCCCACGTTCACTCCTTTTTCATCTCTGCACCTCCATTACAAAAAAGAAAAACCCATATAGGGAGTCAAAAAAAGCAATGTGTCTGGGTTTCAGTGCTTCATAACTTAAACGACTGCAGGGCTTGCTCTGCTTGGTATTAAGATGGAAGGAAGTCATGGATGTGGTTATATTAACATCCATAACCGCTTCAGAACTGTATTAGAGGTTGTGGATGCACTTCTGACGCTGGACAAAATGAGACTGGAGAACCACAGGTGTCCACAATTTAAAGTGTCAGAAGATGCCAGCGATGTAAAATAACAGGACAACATTATGAGCCAGTCAAGAAAGTAAATGGGGTCTATTTTGATGTCATGTTGACTTTAAACGAGGCGTTAACTGGAGCGACATGAGTACATGATGTGACCAACCATATTTACATAGCTTACAGAGAATTTAAAGGTGCAGAATCGAATGCTTCTGGCTACTGAAGCTCAATTTCGTGTGTTGCTGCATTCCAAAATATGTGCCTGCAATGCACTGGCCGAGAATTCACATCTGCATTTGCAGATTTGTGTAGTTTTTGCCCAAAGGATCAAAGGGAAAGTGGAAAATAGCACTGTAACATTAAATAACAGTAAAAACATCATAGACAGACAGACAGACAGACAGACAGATGATAGATAGATAGATAGATAGATAGATAGATAGATAGATAGATAGATAGATAGATAGATAGATAGATAGATAGTATAACTAAAAGTCTAAGTGGACTTGAGGAGAAAAATAAAATGCATCAAAAGTGTATAATGTACTGAAAGGCCAGCAGAACAGTGTGTAGTGGTGTGTGTGCAGTGGAGCAAGGGGCATTAGCAGCGCTGGGAGCCGCTAACACTCATGAAAAGCTGTCACTTGTGTTAATCAACATCTCCACGCGCTTCCTCTCCCTTGTTACTCAGCCACATTAGTCTCTCCGCGCTCTTCCTCTGTCTAATTTGCTTTTCGTATTCACTCTTTTCTCCTCCTCCCCCCGTGTCTCTGACTCATCTTGTTTCTCGCAACCTTCTCTTTCCTGTTTTCCTTTTTATCTGTGTCTCTCCTTGTTCTGTTTGTTCTGGCTGTGTCTTTAGCTAGCACACACACACACACCTGTCACTGAAGTATTGAGCTCAGAGAATGGGTAAAGATCTCTCACTCACACACACACACACACACACACACACACACACACACACACACACACACAAGCACATACATGTCTGTCTTTATAAGCACTTATCAGGGCAGAAAATAGCTTGAGATTCATTTTCCAGTTTGCTTATTTTGATTCAGCTAAAAGGTGGAATCTCTTCTCTTTTTCAATTAGTTACATGTGACTTACCGTCACACAAAGTCCTTTTATATGAAATGCACATTTTCAGTCCCTGCAAAGCTTGTATTTATATAAACAGCTGCCTGTGTGTGCTGTGATGAGGTCTCTCCGGGGGCTGCAGGTTCAATTCTCTTTCCACCGGCGCTAATATGCATGTTAGCTGGCAGACGTTTGCGCTGCAGACTATGCTCATTTACATTTGAACTCAGAGTCAATTTAACTCATTTGTGATTCATTCTGCTGTAACTTCTTTCTTTATTATTGCTTTGCTTTTTACTTTGCCCTCTCGCAACTTAGAATAAATGCAACGTAAATACAATCAAAGCGTTTCACTTTCTGAAGAGAAATGAGTCATACCTGCCAGTGCAAGTCATTACCACAATGAGGCATTGTTGGTGGTTGCCAGGGTGTTGGCATGCAGCTTCTAAAGCGTGTTTTTTTTTTAGCATGTTGCTACGTGGTTACTAGGGTTGTTGTTTTCAGTGCACTGGTTTGTGGTTTCCAGCGTGTTGCTATAAGGTTACTACAATGTTCTGAGTGTTTGCTAGGGCATTATTAAGTGGTTGCTAGGGTGTTTTTAAGCATTTTTCATTTATGGCTATGCTGTTGCTAGAGTGTTGCTAGGCCATTATTAGGTGGTTATTAGGGTGTTCTAAGGGTGTGTTCACACTTGTCATGTTTGGTTCGATTAAAATGAACCATGGTGCGATTGCTCTGTTAGTGCAGTTTGAGTAAGGGTGCATTCACACCTGTCTTGTTTGGTTCGATTGAATCGAACTCAAGTTCATTTCCCCCTTGGTTCAGATTTTTTGGCAGGTGTGAATACAGCAATTGCACTCAGGTGTGGACCAAACAACCGCACCAAGACCCAGCTGAAGTGGTGGTCTCAATCCGCTTCCAAATAAACTCTTGTACACTTAAGAATTTCTGTCCAATGAATGGATGACCTTTAGCACATGTGTGGTTTTGTTTACAATTTTTGGTTCAATTGCAAAAAGGGCAGTGTGAAAGCGAACCACACCAAACAAAATAAATCAACATTGTATTTGGTCCGGACCAAAGCAAGTGAACTAGCAGACTTTCCTGGTGTGAATACACCCAAAGTGTGAACGCTGCCATCCAAACCCTGGTATGCACTAAACAAGCGGATCGAGACGGCTAAAAAGATAGGTCTCGGTCCGCTTCCAAACGAACCACAAGGGTACGTTTTCTACGTGAATTTACGCTTTGATTTGAAAGAAAACAGCGCATCCTTGTGTCGCGGCTGACACAGAAAAGCGTACGCAGTTTGCATTCATCCTGTGTTTTCCAAAATGGCGCTAAGGTGATGTGGGGAGAGACAGAGGAGACAACTTGTTGAATAAAGTGGTTATTTTTGTTTTGTTCTCATACAAAAAGTATTCTCGTCGCTTCATAACGTTACGGTTGAACCACCGATGCCAGATGGACTATTTGGATGATGGTTTTCATACTTTTCTAGGCCTTGACAGTGTATTTACTTGACAGTCTATGGGACAGTCACAAGCCTCCTGGTTTTCATCCAAAATATCTTAAATTGTGTTCCGAAGACGAACATAGCTTTTACAGGTTTGGAATGACACGCGGGTAAGTGATTAATGACAAAATTTTCATTTTGGGGTGGAGTATCCCTTTAAGTCAAACACAGCTTTTGTTTAGGGTGTTCGGTGAGTTCTGTTGCAAAATATACGTCATTCAACCCGACCAATCAGGTTGTGAACGTATCACATTGCCTTTAGGTTCACTCTCAAAAATGCCATTGTGAACGCTCAGTGAACCAGGAGCAAATGTATTGTTTTCTTTTTTGGTCAAACTACCAAGAGAACCGAACTACAAGAGTGAACACACACAAGTGTTTTTGGGTGGTTTGGGTCATTTTGCAAGTAATGAAATGTAATTCATTCGTTTTGACAGTCAAAGTAATCCATATGTAGGGCAGCTACATTGGTTGCCATGGTAATGTAAGCATCAGTATGATGCCTAACTACGTAAAATAATGTCTGTGTAGACAAAGAGGATGGAAAATGAGAAAGTTTGCGATTTTCTTAGCTCATAATATGCATATTCATATAGTATATGCTGTGTCTGAACTCGCTCACTCATTCACTACTTATGCGTTTTTTTAACTGTTAAGACAAACAGCAGTTTTGATACAGTCAGATACAGCATAAAATTGGATTTGGTTCTGATTTGGGAATGTATGGAAGAAAACAACATTACTGTAGGTATTTCCGTTTCTTCACTCCCACCTTGTTTAACAAAATCACAGCCTCTTGGTTCAATCCAGTTATGTTGAAGGTGTCCCCAGCCTCTCCATCTATGATCATAAAGTCCATCCGAGCGTTTTCACCCAGGTCTGCATCTGTTGCCGAGAGACGACCGACCTCCACCCCGGGGACAGCCAATTCAGAGACTGAAAATGACCACATACCTGCAGGAAACAGGGATGGTAAATAATCAGGCAAAACCACAGCCATAACATAAAATTAGAACATCATCATTAATCTCATTACATGAAATTACTGCATCCGTAAAACCCCCCTACGGCCTTTTCAAATCAGTTTGACCTCTATCCTAAACTAGAGTTTCATAAAAAACACTGCAAAGGAAGCCATGCCTTGCCTTTTCTTCTCAAAGACCGTTTTTCTGCTGTTATTAGACAGTTTAATAACTGACTCTTCTGGCTTTGTGTGCAGCGGCTAAATCGTGGGCCAAAAATACAACTCTAAAAAGAGAAAACCTGCCTGAGTCTGTTTAAACCTAATTAGAGACAGCAAATAACATAGGCAATCTACTGCATTCCATAAGAGAATGAAAAGTGTTTCTCATCTCACACGAGAGACACGCATCAGATCTTATACCCTGATCAATCACAATAACAGAAACAAATGTGTTGCCAAAGAGTTCTGAGTGGTTCTCAGTTAACTTTTATGTAGTTTCTAGGGCGTTTTGGGTGGTTGCTTAATGGATCAAGTCAAAACAGTGATATTCTGGTCCATAAATACAGTTCAGGTGTTGCTACAATGTAAGTCTAGGATTGTTTTTTCATCCTTTTTATCATCCATAAGGCACGTTTGAATGCTTTCAAAAGTAACAGCATACCGTTCTTAAACAAAGCATGTGATTTGAGGAATCATTCATGTTTGTAGCACAAACAGATCAGTTATTGAGTTCAATTAGTTCTGTAGTTTAGATTAATTCAATTTATTTTATTGGATAATTATGAGTAACAGTACTTGTGATATAATAACCACTAACAGTGACGGATGGATGGACAGACAGACAGAGAGATATATAGATAGAGACTAACAGAAAAAGAAAGAATGAATGATAGACTGACAGACAGACAGACAGATAGATAGACGGGACGTAATAACTAAAACACTAACACACTAGAATAATAGAATGAAAAAACAAAAACACACAAAAAGATAGATAGATAGATAGATAGATAGATACATTAGATGGATGGATGATAGATAGATAGATAGATAGATAGATGATAGATGTAGATAGATGATAGATAGATGGATGGATGGATGGATGGAATAGAAGAATAAATGAAATGAAAGATGATAGATGGACGGACAGACAGACAGACAGACAGACAGACAGACAGATAGATACTGTCGATGGATGGATGGATGGATGGATGATAGATGATAGAAAGATAGATACGACGGAGATAGATAGATAGATAGATAGATAGATAGATAGATAGATAGATAGATAGATAGATAGATAGATAGATAGATAGATAGATAGATAGATACTGTAGATGGATGGATGGATGGATGGATGGATGATAGATAGATAGATAGATAGATAGATAGATAGATAGATAGATAGATAGATAGATAGATAGATAGATAGATAGATAGATAGATAGATAGATAGATAGATACTGTAGATGGATGGATGGATTGATGGATGGATAGATGGATGGATGGATGGACGGACAGACGGATAGATAGATAGATGTAGATGGATGGATGGATGGATGGATGGATGGATATAGATAGATAGATAGACGGACGGACGGACGGATAGACGGAGATAGGACAGATAGATAGATAGATAGATAGATAGATAGATAGATAGATAGATAGATAGATAGATAGATGGATAGATAGATGGATGGATGGATGGATGGATGATAGATAGATAGATAGATAGATAGATAGATAGATAGATAGATAGATAGATAGATAGACAGATAGACATAGACAGACACTGACAGATGGATAGATAGATATGATGGATGATGGAGGATGGATGGATGATAGATGGATGGATAGATAGATGGACGGACGGACGGACGGACAGACAGGACAGACAGACAGACAGACAGACAGACAGACAGACAGACAGACAGACAGACAGATAGATAGATAGATAGATAGATAGAATATTGCAGAATTTTTAAAGTTTAAGAAATAGAATGCTAGAGGAACATCACTATAGTATTGCTGCAAAAACACTAATTATTAATTATGCAAATCCCAAACATGCTTTTGGAAGAGGATAGCAGATAGATCGGGTAAGAAAGATCCAAAAAGAGAGTGTGATAGAAATATGAAGCAGGACACTGATGATTCCTTGCTTCTTTTAAGAGCCAAATTTGCTCCAGAACAGAAAATGAATCATGCAAACAACAAAGGATGAGACAGTGTGATTCACCAGAGGCAGTTTGTGCCAGCTAATAACTCCTAACATTCATTAAAGCTGAGTGCAGCCAAGAGAAGATGATCACAGAAACACACTGTGGGAATACAATATGGCTTCTTTGCACAGTGTATTAACAGTGTGTATTATTCAGAGGAGGAGAAAGGGATGAGGAGAGATTAGGGGAGAGATAGAAAGAACAAAAGAGGAAATGACAGCAGGAGACCCGGGAAACGAAAGGGAAAAGAGGCAGATAGAATGAAAGACAGAAAAGCAGAGTGTATATTCATGAAGGAGGGAGGGAGGGAGAGAGTGGAAGATGTATTGTGTGTCTCCGAGCTGTATTTTTCAGCTGTGATTTTGCTGCATACTGATGCAGAAAAGCTCTGAACTTTAAATGAAATATTAATCGCATGGATTTTGAAGAGAGGATCTGTAGGGAGGCACTCTACAGACAGGCCGAAGCCCTCTGAAAGAGACGCAACACAGATCATCATTATCTCTGACACGGTGATAATAGTCACCAGAATCATCAGCACTATAATCTACTTCATAATTATGATATGCACTACGATACTGTAGTTGTTACTCTGAGGGCCTACAAGAGTCTTTGTAGCGTTCACCATTAAATGATCATTGTCGTGTTTGGAATAAATATTGTTAATCATTAGCTAAGGGTCCCTGCAGCAGTTTTTAAACACTTTTAAATACTGTTTGAGTGTACTTTGTAGGGCACTTGACTAGTCCCATGGAAGAACTGCAATAATATTTCACAATATTACTAATTTTACTGTATTTTTGATCAAATGAATTAGATTTTTTACCATCCACTATTTTATCATCCAAAAGTTTGGGGTCTGTAAGATTTTTTAATGGTTTTGAAAGAAGTCTCTTATAATCATCAAGGCTGCATTTATTTGATAACAATACAGTACATTCAATAATATTGTCAAATATTATTACAATTCAAAATAACTGAATAACTAAATAACTGTTTCTATTTCAATATCTTGTAAAATGTAATTTATGCCTGTGATGTAAAGCTGAATTTTCAGCATCATTGTTGGTGGTGGTAATGACACCGTTTTTTATTTCACTCTTTGATCAAATTTTTGTACTTATGAACATATTTTATAAAGGACTTTATCATTTAAAATGTAAATCTTGTTCTGGGACAAAGAGAAAATGATAAAAACTAAACATAAAAGGCATTTGAAAAGCAGCAAAAATAAATGATGAAGGCAGAGTCCAAAGTTTCCAAGAATGTGACATTAATGCCAAAAAAATTGAAACCAGTTAGTTTTAATAAAAATCAACCTCTGGGACATTAAAGTGCTTGTAGTTGAAGAAACACCCGCATACGACAAGGCCAAGAATAAAAGGGCAAACTAGGATTTGCTACTTGCTAGTTAGTCATGGTATTAGATGTTCAGTTTCTCAGAAGAGACTAAAGGAACATTTTAAACACATCTGTTAAAAGTGTATTATAAAATAAAGGTTCTTTATTGGCATTGATGGTTTCATGAAGAACGTTTAACATCCATATAACTTTTCCATTGCGCAAAAGGTCCTTTATAGTGAAAAAAAGCTTCTTTAGATTATTAAAAAAGTTCTTCACACTAAGAAACATTCTTTTAAAGGAATAGTTCACACAAATGAAGATTTGCTGTAAATATACTCACCCTCATGCAATCCAAGATGCAGCTGAGTTTGTTTCTTCATGGGAACAGATTTGGAGAAATGTAGCATTACATCACTTGCTCACCAATAGATCCTCAGCAGTGAATGGGTGCCGTCAGAATGAGAGTCCAAACAGCTGATAAAAACATTACAATAATCCACAAGATATCCACAACTCATCAAAGAGAAATCCTGTATGTTTGTAAGAAACTTTCCATCTAGACGCTTTTAACTTTAAACTGTTGCTTCTGGCTAAAATATCCAGAGTCTTATCCAAAATATTGCTTTCTCCGGTGAAAAATTCATGTCTTCTGATCAGGAAAGAAATATGCACAGATCAAGCACCGTTTACAAAAACGAAAACAGTCCAAATTCAACAAAATGTTGGTGGATTTTGATGTTAGATGACAACAGAGGATGGGCTTTTCCACTGGAGGAAGCGTGATTATGAATTATGGATTTCGTCCAGAAGCGACAGTTTTCAAGTTAAAACGTCTTAATGATGGATTTGTTTCTTAGAAACACACAGCCTTTCGATTCAAAAGATGTTAACTGATGGACTTGAGTCATGTTGTGGCTTATTGTGATGTTTTTATCAGCTGTTTGGACTCTCATTCTGACGGCACCCATTCACTGCAGAGGATCCATTGGTGAGCAAGTGATGTAGTGCTACATTTCTCCAAATCTGTTCTGACGAAGAAGCAAACTCGTCTACATCTTGGATGGCCTGAGGGCGAGTAAATGTTCAGCAAATTTTAAATTTTGTTTAAACTATTCCTTTAAGAACCGTTCGCTGAAATTTTCATATGACACCGCTGTGAAAACCCCCTTTAGAAACCATTATTTTTAAGAGTGTACACTAGTCTAAAAGCTTTTATGTCTTTTTTTTATTTCACCGGGTCCCCATGAGGAGAAAAAGTCTTTTCGGCATCTTTGTTGTTGCAAACAATACTGCATGTTTCCTTGTTTCAGACTAACGAGGCAGAAAACAAGCAAGCGAGCGGCGCTCCGGAACCAAACCCGGCAATTCCAACAAACACGAGCATTCTAATCTTTTCTGTAAACTTCAGAAAGTTCAGCATTCAAAAAACCGGGGAATCACTCACAAACAAGACAAGAAAACAGGTTGTTGGCCTCTGTTCCTTTATCAGCATCATAAGGTGTGGTTTACATGCATTTGACTGGAATTCACTTGTTTTTTTCCTTTTTGCTGGTGTTTTACAGAAGCTCTGTCGAGTCTGAGCAGTTCTGGATGGTGATTTATATCGCCGAAATGAGGTGAGTTGTCTAATTCGGAGGGTCACATTGAGTTATGAGTCCCAGACTAACAACAACTCACCGGCCCTCTCTTGCACAGAGGTGACTCAAGCGAATGGCTTTGGGCTTTGTTTACTCACTCACACACGCATTTATTAAAGCCGACAGATATGGACTGACAGAAACCCATAAGCTTTATCAAACCCACAGTCACTCACACTTACCTCTCAAACTTTGATGTCTCACACACACAGCACATACCGCAAGCATCTTATCTTCATAGACATCATCAAATATTTCATACACACATACACACAGTTGCTCCCTACGCCCAAGAAACCAAACCACACTTTCATATCTCTCCTTCAAACACACAGCACAGAGGTTTTTAGCACTTCGAGAGAGACAGGCCGAGAATGAAAGCAGTCACGGATCACAGTTCAGCGGGCCAAGGCTTGTTTGAGAGATTCAGTGACGCTTTTTACAACACTGTGAATCGTCTCCTGTTGAGTCAGGACTCGATATACACCAGGACACGACATCCTTAACACATCGGCTGGACCTGGAAATACAGGATAGTGTCCTGAGAGACTCACAGGATGTCAGGTTAAGATGCTCAGGGACTTGTTTGTTTGTCTGTTATCACTGATCCTGTAGAGTGCTGAATCACTGAAGAGGATCAATGTACAATCACTGTAAAGCAGTGTTTTCCAGTCCTGGCCCAACACTATACAATTTGGATGGCTTCCTAATCTAAAGAGAATACAAGACTAGAATTTTAACCGGGGAGCATATTTTCAGCCATGCATGTACAGCTCCTATCGATTTCAATGGAGAAACACCAACATTTATGTAACTGTTTATCTAAATGATGTTCGTATTTTAAATACAGAATAAAATCTGACAAAAACAGGATTATATATTGTTATTCTTTCGTTTAAATGTGAAAAAAGCAGTATTTTTCAAGCTGGTCTAGCAATGCACATGCTCAACCGTACGCTCAATATGCTAGTTAAATGTACACTATCATTCAAAAGTTTGAGGTTGATAAGATTTTTTTTAATGTTTTTAAACATAAAAAGTCTCTTTTGCTCACCAAGACTGCATTTATTTGATCCAAAAATACAGTAAAAACAGTAATATTGTGAAATATTATTCAAATTTTAAATAGCTGTTTTCTAATTGAATGTATTTTAGAATATAATATACTTAAAATATGTGAAATATGTTTTAAAATTTAGTCTCACATGATGCTTCAGAAATCATGCTGATTTGATGCTCAAGAAACATTTTATTATTATCATTATTAAACAGTTGCTGCTGCTTAATATTTCTGTGGAAACCGTGATGCACCAATTATGTTTTTTCTTCTTAGGTCTCCTTGATAAATAGAATGTTCAAAAGAACAGCATTTGTTTGAAATGTTTTGTAGCACTATAAACGTTTTTACTGTAAATTTTGATCACTTTTGCATCCTTGCTAAATACAAATATGAATTTCTTCTTCTACTGACCCCACGCTTTTGAAAGGTAGTGTATGTTAGCTGAATGTGTAGTCTGGCAGGGATTCTGGAAGACAGCATTTTACTAAACACTGCATTAAAAAGCATTAGCACCTTATTTTTCATACATTATTAGAACTGTCAAAGCTATATCCTGTTAACCTAATGTGTTACCTTAAGAGATTAATTAAATATGTTTTAGAGCATTTTTTTTTAACATAGTTAACACATTCTTCTAACGTTTTTATTTTTTCCTGAATATTTTATTTCTAGGCCTTTTTGCATTTATTATATAGGACGGGGAGGAAAAGAGAGAAATCAGAAGAACAGGATCAGAAAATGAACACGCAGGCTGTATTTGAACCAGCATTCCTGTGATCATGTGGCTTTTAAATGTGCAAATGAGTACATCGGCTGAATTCAGAATATCATAAATTTGTCATACTGTATGTGCCAGAAATAGTAAGCTACATGCTCTCTATCCATTGTGCCATTATATATCACCGTGTGACATTCTAACTGATTAATTCTCTTTTGTGTAATGTCTAAAAACAGGAATTAGAGAGTGGGCGTCTCTAAAACTAGAGCTGTCAAACAATCACACATTTAATTTAATTATTTAAATGAAATGAAAATTAATTAATCAAATTTATTGCAATTATACATCTACATTTCTCAGAAAAATTCACAAATTAAGGTAATTTAAGATATTGTGGCAGAATATATGAAGAGACAAAAAGTTATTTTTGACATCAATATCTACTGTTTTATTTTCATATCACTGAACTGATCTAGTACTTTGGCCCTGTAGTAGGAAAATCTATTTTTTAATAGGTTTTCTTTTTTTACATTTTAATTATATTGCTTGTTATCCAAACAATTGCTTTAGCCCGGGGAAAAAAAATAACTATGCTGGTTCTTTTTTGTGAATCAAATACATACGGTACAGCACGATCACGCTATTCCGATTCCCGGACGAATTAGGTTTGGATATACATTGTTTTCATGCAGATGCAGCGAGGATAAAATTACTGAGTTTATGGTAGTCGGTTCGTAGCTCTGCTTCAACTGTGCAATACCTTCGCGAGGGGCGACCAAAATTTCTAACAATGTCAGAAATTCATCCGTCCATCTGATTGCCACTCTGGTTACCCCCTGTACACTGCATGTCAAAAGATGAACGACAAAGCTGAAATTCTGCCTGACTCAAAAAAAAGAGTCGCACGAGTCAGAATTTGGCTCAAAATTGGAAGAAAATCTTACAGTGTATACCCAGCCTTTATCATATGACCTGGTTCCCAAATGAATTCAATGTCTCATGAGCCGATTCTTTTTTGTGAATCAAATACATACTGCACATTTAGGCTATAGCGCAATCATGGTATACTTGGATCTTTGCAGTGAATCAAATACAGCGGAAGCGTGACCATAGTAGTACGATTCCCAAACAAACTAATCTTATGAGTCGGTTCTTTTTAGTGAAGTGAAAACACAGAGGGCGACCAATGTGACCAATGTTATATGAACCCCCGAACAAATGACTCTTAGGAGCCGATTCTTTTAATGAACAGTTAAAAAATAATAATAAATAATATTCATTCATATACACCTATACACAACGATGTACACGCACACACACACAAAAAAGAGTAAGCAAGAAAGTAGTCCAAGTGACTTACTCTCTGACTGACTTTGCTGTTTTCTTTTTCTGACTTTGCTTTTTCTGTTTCAGTAAGAGAATCAAAATTGAGGTAAAATAGAAGTGTGTCCCATTATAAGTGCTAAAGAAGAACTGAACAAGAATAAAAAAATAAAATAAACTTGGAGTGACCCATACTGCTTCTTTTAATTAAAATGAAGAAAAAAAGGGAGGAAAAATCGATTTAATGCTCTGGCTCTTTCTTCCATTATCCAGTTTTTAATTAGCCATTTGAAACTGCTTTTAGGCTAGTTTTTAAGCACGACCAAGTGAGTCATGCCCTGTTTTAATATTTTAATATTTGATATCAGTTCAGCAGGACTGGGTGTTAATGAAGTTTTTACTTTATGATTTTTACTTCATATCTGCTACATTAAAATTGTATTACATATATATCACAAACTTTAAAAAGTTTGTTTTTTTTTGTTAAATAAAAACTGCCCTGGGGACAGTGTATTAAACTGCCCACTAAGAGTAATTTAATGGTTTTAAAATTTGCAGAAATCAACAACCACTACTAATTTTAGACCAGTCTTATTTTATTTTTTATTTTTTTTATATGTGATATAGAGAGTCGATGAACACAAGTTATTATATAATTGAAGCACAACAAATATCATAAGCCATAATATTCAGCTAACGTTATTACACATTTCTAGGGAAATAAACTATTTCAAACAGTTCAGACTGGCGATTAAATTTATGCAGCTAAGTAACTGCGTACGTCGTGACTCTCTAGTGTATCGACTGATAAGATCGCATCCCAATCAGACAGAATATAATACAGCAGATGCAAGTCAGTCCCTCATGTGTCATCTTCTGACATCACGCCCACAGTCTCCAAACCGCCACTCACATCTTTGAGCTGCCAATCAATTACTGCAATAAGACGGCTTCGGCTGCATGAATAGTATGTGTGAAATAACAAGTGGACAGAAGTGCAGTCAGGAAAATAGAACAGAGTGATTAAAAGTAGAAGAGAAATAAAGCATGAATCCATTTCAAAAGGTTACATCATGTCACACACAAACCTGAATGCCCATATCTCTTCTCTTCCTGCTGGGAAGTCTGACCGTGGAAACAGCATTTGTGATGTTAGCAAACAGTGCACTGCGTGTCATTAGAGCAACTAAAGGACAGTGTGTATGCTGACGGTGATATAAAGAGCCCACACTGTGGCTCTTTGATCTTCACAACAAAATAGTCAATGAATTTAGAGTTTATTTGCTCTGAAAGAGAGCTCATGGAAAATAAATGAAACTGGACTAGACTAAGACTGGAACAGAACAGAGAACACTAGACAGAGAACAATAGACTAGAATAGAACATAACAGAGTAGACTAGTCTGAAACAATGTTATGTACTAGTATTTATTAATATTTTGAATTGGCTTTTATATTTTTTTGTTTTAATTTTAAACTTTTAGTAATTTAGTTGCATGCTTTTGCTTTAGTATTTTATTTGTTTCTTTTTAAATATTTCTATTTAGCTTTCATTTATTTTTAGTATTTTTAGTACTTTAACATTTTATTTTGGCTATTTTCTCATCTAATATTTGTATTTTACTTTATTTAGGCTTTTTGTCAATTAACAAAAATAACTTTTGATAGATTTAGTTTTATTTAACTAAAACAGATTAGATAACTAGACTAAAACAGTGTACAGAGAATAAACAGCATAGTGTACTAAAATAGATTAGAAGAGACTAGACTAGATTAGGCAGGACTACAACAGAAGAAAGTTAAATAGACTAGACTGTACAAGAATAGAAAGAGTACACTAGTCTGGACTAGACTAGACCAGAGAAGATCACTAAAATATAACAAGTTCAGTATACTAGAAAAAACAGAAGAAAATAGTGCAGTGTAGTGGAATACAATAGAACATAGAGGACTAGACTAGACCAGATTAGACAAGACTACATTTGTACCAGACAAAAACAGATTGGAACAGAACAGAGAATACTAAACTAGACCAGAGTATGATAGATCAGACTAGAACAGGAAATAACTGGTAGACTAGAGTAGACATGATCCTTCATAGAATAGAATAGAATAGAATAGAATAGAATAGAATAGAATAGAATAGAATAGAATAGTGGAGAATAGAAGATATGACATTTCAGACAATAGAGTGGAGTACAGTGCTAGAGAAGAATAGAATAGAATAATAGTAAAGTGGAAATGAACAAAAATACAACACCAGAAGATTACTGTAGACTGCAACAGATTACAATAAAGATTATGAGACTCCTTACATAAAATAAAATAGAGTGGAGTAGAGTAGAACAGAATATAAAATTAAACAAAATAAAATATAAAACAATAAAACAAAATAGTGGAGTAGAGTAGTGTAGAGTGAGTATAGTAGAGTAGAGTAGAGTAGAGTAGAGTAGACTAGACTAGACTAGAATATGAGTATATAGACTAGACTAGAACATAACAGAACTGGACTAGACTAGACCAGCCCAGATTACTGTAGACTGCAACAGATTACAATAAAATTAAATATAGTAATAAGGAATAGAATAGAATAGAATAGAATAGAATAGAATAGAATAGAATAGAATAGAATAGAATAGAGAAGTGGAGTGGTGTAGATATGATCCTTCATAGAATAGTAAAGTGGAGTAGAATAGAGTAGACAGACTAGAACATAACAGAGTAAACTGGACTAGACTAGACTAGACTAGACTAGATCAAACAACAAGAATAAAACAAAGCTTAGTAGACTAGGCTAGACTAGACTAGAACCGGTTAAAATAAAATTAAGTGGCATAATAAAGTATAGCAGATTACAAGAATAGAGCACAACAAATCAGAATACCTTAAACAGAACAGAACAGAACAGTAAAGTGGAGTAGACAAGAGCAGACAGACTAGATTAGACCGAATTTTTGGTGTGTTCTGGAGCAGAGCTGGATTTGTGACTCACTTTGAGTGAAGCGAGGCGGGTTGTCATTGACGTCACTGAGGTGCACGGTGAGAGTGGTTGTCCCTGTCAGACCCCCTTGATGGCCGCCCATGTCTCTTGCCTGGAGCACCACCTGGTACTGCGCCTGAGCTTCTCTGTCCATGTCAGGGACCGCTGTGCGCAAGATACCTGCCGAGAGATGCAGAGACAGGAACAGATCACTCACAGCAAACCTCACTTTGATTTGGCAATACTGAGCAATTTTCATGCCAGTAAGGTAATTATGTAAAACTGAAGTGAATTAAAAGGAATCACATTGAACACCATCAGACTGCTGATCTGACTGCTTCTGATGGGTCCGACAAGTATTACAGTAGATAGAACAGTCACTTGTTCTTACATGTACGTGAAAATTGTAAATTTATTGAACAACCATTTTTATGCCTTGTACACTTAAATCTTTGGTTTTCTGTGATGTATTCTACACTGTTGTTGCTGATCTTGCTGATTTGTGACAAAGAGAATTTTATCTAGATGGGGAACATAGATGAATTTGGAAAAACGACATATTAATATTCAAAGCATGAGTCAGAATGTACTGAAAAACACAAACCAATCAAAAATATTTTTCCTATGCCTTCATTTTACAGCCAAAGTGTGTTTATGAATATGTGGGGATAGCGATCAAAAGTTTGTTTGGTAAGATTTTTGTTTCACCAAGGCTGCATTTATTTGATAAAAAAATAAAAATAAATAAATAAATAAATGAATAAATAAATAAATAAAATAACATGAAAATATTTTATATTTTTTATATTTAAATTTAATATTGCGAAATATATATATATATATGTGTGTGTGTGTGTGTGTGTGTGTGTGTGTGTGTGTGTGTATATATATATGTATATATATATATATATATATATATATTTTTTTTTTTTTTTTTTCATATTTTTAAATTTGCTAGAAATATTAAATATTGAGTTGTTTTTTTTGTATAAAATGATTTGTCCTTTAAAAAAGTTGTTTTCTTTATAAAAGAAAATACAATTCATATATATTTATTTGAAGTGTGTGTGTGTGTGTGTGTATTACCATTCAAAAGTGTGGAAACAGTAAGGTTACGTTATTTATTTATTTATTTTTTCAAAAGAGAAAGTAAAGACACTCAAAACATAAAATAATAAAAAAAATTAAAATAAAAGAATCCTAAAAAAAAGTTCTGTTCATGTAAGAATCCTGAAAATTCAGTTTTGCAATTGCAGGAATTAATTGCATTTTAAAAAAATAATAATTTATATATATATATAATATATATATATATATATATATATATATATATATATATATATATATATATATATATATATATATATATATATATATATATATATATTAATTGTATTTTTCTTTTGTAAAGAAAACAAAAATTTTAAGACAAAACATTTTATAAAAAAACAACAATCAATATTTAATACTTCTAGCAAATTTAAAAATATGTAAAAATGGATCATTTTTGTGCTGAAACCTAGAAAAATAGAGTAGAACAGAATCTAATCATATATTACATGAATCTAGAATCTGGCAAGCTAAAGTTGATGACTGAATTCTACAGTATTTTTTATTTTATTTATTTTATTTTTTTAAGATTATGAATCAAATATGTAGACAATAATACAGAATACAAAAGAAAACGTAATCAGTTTTCATTATTTAGTAAATAGAATATAGTTGATAGTATTGAATAGTAAATAGTCATTCATAGTCATTAGAATATAGTCAACAGAAGAGATTAGAAAATGTTCAAGGAACAAAAAATAAAAAAAAATCCAAATTTCTTTCAATTGTTTTAGAGTGAAAACATTATGTTTTTAAGTTTCATGACCATTTTTAATGATTTAAAATCATGATCTTTCAGAACTATACCACTTCTTCCTGTCTGAGTCCTTTAATTTCCTGGGGCTCTTATGAATTCACTTGTCCACTGCGATGATCGTGCCAGTTTCTGCAGCAACAATACTGAGCTGTTGTGAGTTATTTTTTTAAACATCACTCAGCCTTATTCTTCCACTACGACCGATACGTTATGAGCTGAGTGCATGAGTCTAATGATGTTGTTGGACCACAGCCAAAAATACTTTGTACTTAAGAAAAAAACTTCACTTAAGGGGGTTTTGAAATGGACAACCAAAATGTTCTTGATACTTACATAAGAGGTTACTTAACAGCAAAAAAAAAAAAAAAAACCTTCCTGCCAGTTTAGAACTCAAAATATTTATTATTAATAATTATTTACAAAACTAACTATTATTTTCTACTCATCTGAAATGGCCAGATTTGAAATTTAATTGCGAATTAAATAAGCACATACTGTACATGCAGAGCCTTTTGTAAAACGACAAGTAATAGTAATACTTTTAAACCGAAAATTAAGCAAGAAATTAACACACTGAAACAGACTGTTGCAATCGTTGTGGTTGCATTGCATTGTTCAATTTCTTCTGCCTCAGGCTCAAACATACACAGCTCTATCACAGCACTTGCCATCTCTAGTGTCAAAACACATGACATGCTGTAACAGATGGGTGTGGGTAAGGTGTGATGAGGATAGCCAATCACAGCTGTTTACTTTTGTTTCTGCAAAAGAGAGTGAAAATTATGGTGGGAAAATGATCATTTTTACACATATTAGACCTGCTTTGGTGAAAAAAAAGTTGCAAACTTTAAGCCAGATGTACTAAACAGCGCAAATTAGTGTGGAAGTGCAATCCCATGAAACCGCCAATGGGAGTGGAAACTTCTGCTGGTGATCTACTGACAATGCGCAAATTAAAGAACACAGACGCAGCCAGCGCTTTTCAATGAGCAATGCAATCTACCAAGAGCAGCGCACATAACAGCAGGCTCGCAAACAAGAGCAGATGATAATCAGGTATGTGCAATCTACTAACAACACAGGTGCTGACTACTGCAAACCTTAATAAATCACCTTGAATTATTCCTTTAAATACTCTGCTCCCATACATTTTGAGCCTCAATGGGACACTCCTACAAATGCATAGGCAATAAGGTTAGCCACAAAAATAACTGTCCACGCCTTTTCATCGCTAATGTTTCACTGTGTGTCCCTACTTAAGTAGTGTTTAGTAAAGGTGCTGTATGTAATTTTTTCAATGTACTAAAGCATAAAAATATGTTTGCAGATATTTAGATATTTGTTTCTCATAAAAACAATGCTACAGCCACTACTTTGAAATGTGCTTTCCGTGTCGGAATGTCTGTTTTTGTTTTGGTCTGCCAACTGTTAATTTACCCAATAGTTCTCAACACCCCAGGCAGACAGTTGGGAGAAAACACAGCATATGGAGCTATTCACACAGAACGTGTATTTTTGTCTAAAAACGAATGGTTTTTAAAAAAAAATGCAGTACAGGTCGCCATGATTGTCTGTGAAATCATGGGAGTTGTTGTCTTCATCCCCACAGCCAATGCAATCCGACGGCACTCGAACAGTAATAATGTTCATGAGCTAATGTATTAAAGATTTAATACTGTCACTGTAGTATGAAGCAGGGTGGGGTTGAAAGCCATGGAAGCAAATCGAGGCCGCAGGAGCGATTGCTAAAGAGAGACAAGTGCGACACACAGCCGACTTTTTCATGTGTATGTGGGGTAAAAGCAATGCTGTTTTATCATACTTGATACAGTAGAGTGTATTGAAAGTTCTGTTATAATGCTACTCTGTGCGTTTATCATGCATAACATATTAAAGCATCTTTGGTGTTTCCATGTTTTCTACTAAATAAATCCAGAAATCGAGGGTGTATGACATTAATGGCAGGCGACGCAATGACACGGTCCATTACACTATTTAAAATTGCTTAATTCTCTAGATTTAAACATTCTTGGAAACATTTGGGATAATGTAAGTACACAAGTCAGCAAAATATATTTAATGCCAAAAGAGGCTTTGAGCTGCTGCAAGCTGTATGTAAAATGTGCCTTTTATAAACTAACCTTGAGAGACATAATATAAAATATTGCATTTCTAAACATAAAGAAAAAAACTGAATACATACCTGACTGCGGGTCCACGGTGAAGTACTGCTGGCCTTGAATCACTGAATACACAAGTTTGGCACTATTCCCATACGTTGGATCATCAGCATCTGTGGCTGTCACTTGAATAACCGATGTGCCTAGGGAAAGAGAGAGAGAGAGAGAGAGAGATGAAATAAAAGGTAGTTTTGACAAAGTCAAGGTTCAATGAGCATGTGACCCTCCGTCTTTTCTCCCAAACACAGCTGACAGCAGTCAGAGGGCATTTGCGTGTGTGCAGTCAAGCGCAGTACCGATGTTGGCCATCTCAGGCACGGTGGCGCTGTAAGGGCCGCCCTGGAACACAGGTGGGTTGTCGTTGATGTCTTGCACACGGATGATGAACTGGGATGAAGGCTCCAGGGCTCGGCCGGTCTGCCGGTCTGTTGCCGTGGCGATAAGGCGGTACTGGTCCTTTTCCTCACGGTCTAGGGGTTTGGTGACGTGGATGTTCCCTGTTCTGCTGTCAATAACGAACACCGAACCGGCCCCCTCACCTTTTAATATGTATTTGGTTCGTCCATCACCCCTGTCCACACTCGAATGAAGCTGGAGGAATGAATAAATGATAGAAAAACACATACACAAATATGTAAGAAAATTCTCAAAATTATCAACAAATTCCATTTCTTAGAAGCCTGTATGCACAGTATAAAAGGCACTCATAATGCTATATGATATGTATTGTATTGCAACTGCTTTTACTTTCTACGATAGGCTATATAATGTAGTATATTCTAATAATTTGGTTGAAGACATTTTGAACATTGATAATAATCTAATATTTCTTAAGTAGCTAATCTGCATAACAGAAAAAGCTTTGCATCACAGGAATACATTTTAAAATATACTAAAAAAAACAAACAAACAAAAAAAATATTACCATTTTTTACTGTATTTTTGATCAATTAAATGCAGCCTTGGTTAGCATGAGAGACTTCTTTCAAAAACATTTAAAAAAATCTTACCATCCCCAAACTTTTAAACAAATTTCTCAAGCCACATACACATATATATGTCTTATTCATAAATGTTTGCCGCATACTTGAAAGATGGCAGGTAGATCTAAAGTAGACTTTGAGATATGAAGAGCAATATTCCCCAAATGTATAATGCATTTTATACACAGGCACCACAGAAGCTGTTACCAAAATTTAATGCTATTTTCTCACTTGGCTAATATTCTTCTCTAAAAACATCCCGTGATGATAATGACTTAAGAGTGAATAAATAACTCCATGAGGTAAGGAGATGTGTTTGTAGTTTTCTGTGACTGAGATCCTCTAAGACCAAACCACACAAATGTAATATTTTTTTCTATTTAATATAGAGTTTAAAAAATGATATCTGGAAAAACTGTCCGTAATAAACGAGTGGCTTCCTCATTTTTGCAGCCAGTACTAATAAAAAACATTTCCCTTTTAATACTTTCCGACAAAGTCATAATTGGTCTGGTTGAGCTCTGGGCAGGCAGACTAATCCAGGATCACTGTAAAAGGGCACCTTTCACCAGGGGCTAAAAAAGACCTCTGTATCCAGATATCCAGTGTGCCTGATAGGAGGAACTCCAGGTGGTTTTGTACTGATAGGGGGCTGATGATTGGCCGGGCAGAAAATTCATTAGCTCAGCCGACCAATAAGGTCACAGGGGAACTGTGAGAACATGAACATAAATGTGCCAAATAAACCTGTAAAACCAAACATGCTTTGGCTACGAAAAACACAATAGAATACAAGCTGCACAGTGTTCACTGCATACTGCAGTCTACTTTAAATTTAAATATAATAAACATAACACGGCCTGTCATCCCTCCAAATAAATAATGAAAAAAGGAGTTATTTTGCATTTTGAATCCAGAAAATCATTTTAAATCTTGGCAGTCTGATTAAATAATGGTTCATAATGACATTAAAAATATTGGTTGATATTAGTTCATATGTATATATATATATATATATATATATATATATATATATATATATATATATATATACACACACACACACACACACACACACACACACACTTACCCGAAAAAAAAATACCTAAACTGCATAAGGACTTCACTGACACAACATGGACACAAAAGAATCGCTGAATCCTTTATTGAATAGGTTCATTTGTATAACCTGTACAAGCAAACTAATTCACTACAATGAATCAGATTTTTTCAACGGTACATACAAAATACATTTTTGATCCATTTGACTAGCAGAATTCGCAAGCTTTAAAAGCAGTAGCATTTTAATAAATAAACAAACAAATAAAATATAATATAATTTCATATAAAGCAAACATTTAAAACTATTATTTTAATTTTTAAGTTGTGAATTAATGGTTAATTACAAACAAAAAGTGTTATAATCAAATTACTTGGTTTCTAGCTGGACCATTTATAGTCATTACCTGGTTTATAAATAATGACTTGAATTAAAAAAAAAAAAAAAAAAAAAAAAATACCTTTTACAATGGCTTATGGTTGCTGGACAATTTATGGTTATTATTTCAAATCATAAAGTTATAAAGTCCAAATCTGAAGGTGAAAAAGGACTTATATTTGTGGATTTATTTCTGACAGTTCTGAATTTACTCCCAATTGTGTTATAAAGTCAGTGTGAGATAAAAAGTCAACTATTTTTTATTCAGTGGTAGAAACAGCCTTCCATATTATCTGTTTTAAGCTGTTTAATAAAAGAAAATAACAACATAACACATAAAACATAACACAATGTAATGTAACGTAACATATAAGGGGATGTCGTGGTGAAGTCGTGGCCTAATGGTTAGAGAGTTTGACTCCTAACCCTAAGGTTGTGGGTTCGGGTCTTGGGCCGGCAATACCACGACTGAGGTGCCCTTGAGCAAGGCACCGAACACCCAACTGGGCGCCGCAGAATAAAATGGCTACCCACTGCTCCGGGTGTGTGTTCACGGTGTGTGTGTGTTCACGGTGTGTGTGTGTGTTCACTGCTTTGTGTGTGCACTTTGGATGGGTTAAATGCAGAGCACGAATTCTGAGTATGGGTCACCATACTTGGCTGTATGTCATGTCACTCACTTATAACATAAATAATAAAATAATGCTGAATTACTGTCACAGTACTGAACAAATGTAGTAGCACTGCTATGCTTAGTCTGACATTGCAGGCTACTTACAAAAAGCAGTAAACTATTGAACATTGAAGCTAATTAGGTGGGCAATATCTGTTTATCTGCACACTTCAGATGTAATATGAACAGTATGCTAGTATTGTGACATAACCATTCTCTGGATTTCCCCTTCACCTACACACACACACACACACACACACACACACACACAATGGCAGTCTACATGTCCATCTGTTTTTTCCTCATGTTCTCCTCTCAGCTGTTTGCCTCACACCCTCTTTGTCCATCTGTTTCACTCTCTCCCTCTCTCCGTCTTTCTGTTTGTCCATCTGGGTAACCCTAATCTAACAACCCTCTGTCATGTTTATCCATCCATCTTCCAGTCTTATGGAGCCCCACGTTTTCGATAGCTAATATTCTGTCTTTGTCTGCATCTATAACTGTGTGTGAGGGAGGAGAGGATAGTTTAATGGGAATTAAGTTATTATTTCTAAGCTGGGTCAGGGTGAGAGAGAGGAAGTGAGCTGATTATTCATCCTTCAGTCTGGTCTTCTTATCTTTGTCTTGTTCACACAGCTTTTTGGAGTAGTACTTTAGTACAGAAAGAGTGTGTGTGGTCAGAAGAAGGCTTTGCAGTGGTTTCCCATCCTGTGATCACACTAACGCTCGGCATGCTGGGAAACTGAAGTGGGTTGAGGGAGCTTGCGATTAAAGGAGCTCTTAGGTTCTTTCCTCCTGCATCTAAAACCTCTTCCCCCTGCTTTTAGCCTTAAAACAGTGACAACTTTCAATCTTTTTCCTTTCTTTTTCAATTCTTTGACTCTCTCCAACCCATTTCTCTGTACTTTTTAGACTCTCAACTACCAAGGCATCAAACACACTCCCACATCCTCAGCACAAATATACAGCAAGTACAGACATACAATCTTTATATAGTATATGTGGTGCACATATACTAGAAAATGCTAAACTGTAAAAAAAAAACAAAAAAAAAAACAATGCTATTAAAAACAATAAAACAATAAATAAATAAATGTGCAAAAAAACTACTCTTATAGCACTTTTTTGTATTTTTTTTGGCTTAACTATTCTATTCTGATTGCTATTTTATATTATTTTCTATTCTATTCTTATTATTCATTATTCTTTAAGATTGTATTAGCCACACATAAATATATACTGTAGAAATATATGGATTGCTGGACCCGTCTGGATTAACCGATCTGTGCATTGATCATCCCTCATTATCATGTGCATTTTCTCTCATCACCTCATAAACTCCAGCACTGTACTGCTGTGCATCTGACAGCATGTATATTTAAATCTACAAATTAGCTCTGAAAATACCATAATACACACACACAGATGCATTTGCATACGTCAGACCGGAGCTGAATATTCAGAGATGGCAGCGCTCAGCCGTAGCAGAATACAAGTGCACAAGCTGTCAGAATGTTTTAAATAAGTGAGGTAAGAACATGGATTCATAATCCCATATTAACACTCATCCTTCAATGGAACACACACTCGCTGGAGGAACAGCACTGCATTAACTCACACAGATGCTGTTTGCAATGCTTAAAAAAAAAAAAAAAAAAAAAAAAAACTTGTTTTTTTAACTCAAAAAAAACAATAAAACTGAATGAGCAAACAAGAAAATACAAAAAAACCAAAATTTTAAATCAAAAAAAAAAATAAAATAACTTAAAAATTAAAAAAAAAAAAATTGACAAGAATGGAATGTTAAAAATTATGTTATATTGTTTCCAGTTAAATTTACAACCTATTCAAAGTAATTAAATTGCTGCATAGTCTATGAAAAAGTAATTAGTTATACAAAAGATGCTAAACAAAAAATGATTGTGATGATAATTTTTTAAATACTATTCAGAAGATTTGGGTCGGTGAGATTTTTAAATGTCATTGAAGGATGTATCTGATGCTCATCAAGGCTGCATTTATTTGATCAAAAATACAGCAAATATTGTAAAATATTATTACAACTTAAAATAACTATTTTCTATTTGAATAGTTTTGAAAATGTAATTTATTCCTGTGACGTAAAGCTGAATTTTCAGCATCATTACTCCAGTCTCACATGATTCTTCAGAAATCATTCTAATATGATTTGATCCTCAAGAAACAACTTTAATTATCAATGTTGAAAACAGTTGTGCTGATTCGTATTTTTGTGAAAACTGTGATACATTTTTTCCCAGATCCAGGTTAGAAAGTTCAAAAGAACAGCATTTATTTAAAATAGAAATCTTTTGTAATATTATAAATGTCTTTACTGTCACTTTTGATCAATTTAATTTGTCCATGATGAATAAAAGTATTATTTCTTTTTATTGACCCCACAGTACAAAAAAATCAAATATTCAAAAAAAAAAAATCATATATTAAAAAAAAAAACACAAACACACAAACACAAACACACACACACACACACACAACACTGATGTGATACAAAAACACACACACACACACACACACACACACACACACACACACACACACACACACACACACAAAACTGATGTGATTTAAAATGACACAGAACTCAAATAATTCATTGCATACTGTAGGTTGACATTTAAAGAGTGTTGTAAACACTTTAAAAATTTAGTAATTTACATTAACCACCTGAACAAACTCTGAATTTCCTAAAGTGGCTTGAAAGGGAGACTTGAGGGAGAGCATTTCATTATTTCCTCAACTCGCTCAACTGTAAAAGCTGTGTGCACAATACAATGTGACATTAAAAACCAGCTATGTGGCATTTTGTCACACTATACTACTACTAGATGAGAAAAGTAGCATGTTTTTGGAAACAACAGTATTTTGAAAACACATGTAGTGTATAGCATTGAGACTTTCAGTTAGATGCTCTTCAGCACTGCATGCACTGTAAAAAAAAAAAAAAGTCCCGTAAAGAAATGGTAAATGACTGGCAAACAAAAACCGTAAAATTCAAGTAAAATATCATAATTGAAAATATCATATTTTTTTCTTTCTGTGAAACCTTTAATTAAAATTTCTGCAAAATGATTGTTTTTGAACTTTATTTCAATTAAGATATTTTACTTTTATCATTGGCCATTTAAAAAAAAAATTTACAGTATGGTAGTGTGGTATTGCGAACACTGCCTGAGACATTCGTAACATCCACTGGTTGGTTGAAAATTTGAGAGGGATGAAGGCTTTTGATCATAATAAGAGCTCTGAGGTACGCCGAGTTCTTTAATGCACTCTGAAGCCATTTGTACTCAGAGAGAGAGCATGCATGTGTGACATTGAGAGGCAGAGGAGGAGTCGCTCTTCTGAAGAAAGAAAGAGAGAATAACACACAACAAAGCATTCAAGTAGATCTCAAAATCAGTTCTAATACATATTAGCACCAGTCAGAGCGGCAAGACCAAGAAAGAAAATTACCACAGAAAAACTCTAAAATCATCCAAAAAGCCTTCCCAGAAGAGTGGAGGCTGTTATTAACTGCAAAAGGGGGACCCAATTCATTATAATGTCTACTGTATGTATTGATGATGTCATTAATGGCCCTGTTGATGTAATGGTCAGGTGTCTCAGTACTTTTGTCCCTATAGATGCTCTGATAAATGAGCACTCCACAAATTGCATCTATCATTTCAGACATTCTTTTCCTTTTGTTTACAGGCAAAATATTGCTAACATTAGCCAAAATCTTGCTTGAGTTTGTGCAGGAACATTTCAATTTCACATATCAATGAGGATGTCAGTATGTGACGTGATTGATAAATATAAAATGCCGCCCATTGTGAGCTGTCTTAACATAAAAAGACATAAAAGACACACTGTGATGTTGCAAAGCCTGCCTTGGCTTTTACCCAAAATCTCATTGGTTGTACCATACAATTTGACAAGCAACATCCGTGACAGACAGAAAACAATTCAATAGTCCTCCTTGTTTCATTTCGGAAGATTGGAGCTTTTGTAATGTATTTACAAAACCCGCTGACAGCGGTCTCAAACCCGACACACTGACAAATGTTCTCTGCAATTCAGGGAATTCATCCTTGAATTCCTAAGAGCGCAGAGCCAAAGACAAATTCAGCCACGAGTGATGTGAAGTGGGAAAGATTTACACTTCCTGCAGTCAGAGAGACTTCCTGTCCTGAGGGGGTCACACAGGAGGCACGCTTGGTTGATTTTGGGAGGCAATAAAGCAAACATTGCTGTGTGTCAGACGAGGAAAAGAGCATGGCATCAAAGAGCAGCTTAGATGAGCCTCTCTCTCTCTCTCTCTCTCTCTCTCTCTCTCTCTCTCTCTGTGGTGAGCTACATGAAGCCGCGGGCTGAGCGGTCTGTGTTCACGCGTGTGTGAGTTTCAGAACACAGCATGACCATGATGTCAAAGCACATTCACTGCCTATTACTCTAACCAGTCAAAACATGCACACTAACACAGACGTACACTTATTTAAAGCCAAAATGAAATCAAAATGTACCCTATTCACTGGTCTGGTCTTATTGTGTGCAACTCATCAAGAAGCTCCATCCTACATTTTCCCCTGTTGAAATAATAGGTCATAATACAGAACAGAAACGGGTTGCCAAAGTGTATGATTTCTGATTTGCATTTTCAAATGAAATACAAAAATAATGTAATTTTGTTTTTTACTTTTACTTTTTATTACCATCACTGGCACATTTGCCCTGTAAATGAATTAATCAAATAATTAAATAATAATAAAATAATAAATAATCAATAGATGAATGGATGGATAGAGATCAAACCTTATTATTAATTAAAATAAAATAAATAGTAAACACTACAGATACACACAATGCATAAAGACACAAACCTAAATTTACACAGCATACACAGAAACACAATCACTATAGGAACAGATATGTACACAGAACACACATTTTCCAGGGACTGTATTGATCTGCTTACAGACAGTGTGTCAAAACTGACCACATGCTAAGATGGACTTCAGCTCTGCTCATGGTCTAGTGATGGGCAGGTTGACTGCCTACACTTAAATTAAGACCCTCAGCTTCACACACACACACACACACACACACACACACACACACACACACACACACACACTGAGCAAAGAGCTGTCAAAAGCTTCCAAAAGTGCCAAGCCTGAGTGAACATCCATAAACCCACCACTACTAGCTCAGGACCGCCAAAACCATCTCTAACTTCCCCTCCAAGCTAAACAGTGACAAGTGGACATCCCTTAACCTGCCAACTAATGGCAGGCTGAGAGAACGCACATTGCCTCCTTCAGCACTAGTATTCAGAGTTTTAATCTCGGATACGTTCATAATTGCATAATAATATAATACTCTTTTTTTCTAAATACATAGAAAGATTACCTATATTTGCCAAAATGTGCAGTATAAAGGCACTAAATCCCATAGTGTAATGTGTTCAACTTGATCATTTACATCCAGAACGTGGACTTTCTTCTACTGTGTATACTTATTGACAAACTGTGACTCAACTTATACTAAAACTAACAAAAACTACAAACACAAATTCAATTATAAAAATAAAAAGAAAAAATAACAAACAAACAATAAACAAATAATAATAATAATAATAATAATAATAATAATAATAATTATTATTATTATTATTATTATTATTATATTTTATTTTATTCAGTATAGCCAAACCAAAGGTTCCAGTGATAAGAAGTTAAATAATAATAATAATTTATTTTAAAATGTATACATTGATTAAATTGATTAATAAAAATAATTTTTATCATCATCTTTTTATTTCTTTTCATCTATTGCTATCTATTTTTTATTATTATTTATCTACAGCATTAATAAACATAACAGAAACAACAACAGAAAAAAAAATGTGTCAGTGATTATGGTAAAATAATAATAATAATAATAATAATAATTATTATTATTATTAAAAAATCAAATCAAATCATACAATAGACTAATTATTATACTGAGTGGCTGAGTAAAAATCATTTAGTAATCAAATTGTATTTTATATTATTTATATGATTTAATAGCCTAAAATAAATGTTTTTATTATTATTATTATTATTATTATTATTATTATTATTATTATTATTAAAGGCATCAATACTGTTAATTCTTTATACAAATAATTCAAATGATTCTGCAAGACACGTGAAGCTTAATATTGTTTCCAGTTCAACTATAATCTATTTAAGGTAATGAATTTACTGTATTTTTTTCAATGGGTATATATTTTTTAATTGCTTTATTTTAGTTTTGTGTTATCTTATTACAAAGCATCAATAAAAATAAGAGAAACTATGTTAAAAAAAAATACACATTTAAAAAATATAATAGACACGCTGCAACTAGTCAAACCAGCAGCTGCAATGACAATCAGCCAATGAAAGTGTGAGAAAACTAAAGAGAGCAAGAGAAGGCCAAGACAGCGGAACGTGTGAGAAAAAAAGAAACATCACAAACTGCTGCCCACGTCTGCTCAACCACTGTCTCATCCAGATTTTTCAGCTCTCTTTCCCGTTCTGTGCAAAATGAGCACAAGCTCTTATTCTGTGTTGTTCGGTGACATGTTGTCAGCGGCTAAAGCGCTATGATTTTACCGCGGGTACAGGGTGTTATTAGACATGACATGAAGTGGCTGCAACAGCAATTTGATGAAAGACACCAAAGTAGACTAGAAGTGAAATGTAATGGAATAAAACAACTCTTCCACATAATTATATACTGCATTAGTCTAATTTCAGGCAATTGTCAAGCAATTGTTTTTTTTTTATTTAATTATTTTTTTTTCTGGTAGTTGTTTCTGAATCCCTTGTTTGTCCTGAGCAGTTAAAACTGCCTGCTGTTCTTCAGAAAAATCCTTCAGGTCAAATAAATATTTTGGTTTTCCAGCATCTTTTGTGTATTTGAAACCTTTCCAGCAATGACTGTATGATTTTAAGATCCATCTTTTCACACTGAGGACAACTGAGGGACTCATATGCAACTATTACAAAAAATTCAAATGCTTACTGATGCTCCAGAAGGAAACACGATGCATTAAGAGCCAGGGGTGTAATGCATTGTGCATTAAATGCATTAAAGACAAAATCACATGACAAAATCACTAAAACTTAAAATAAAACTAAAATGATAAAAATAAAAGCTACATTAAAATATTAATTAATACTATAATAGTATACTTTGCACACCAGACAAAAAGCAGCGTCATGTGTCGCAGGTGGGAAAAGTGCAAGTATCACACGAAAACACTTTGTTCTGTATGCAGAAGGTTAAGTTCAATCAGCTCCAAATGAGTTGTAATCTCCACTAGGTGGCAGTACAAGTCACTGCACAGTCAAAAACGATGTTGAAAAAAAGTGACATCAATGGCTTTTAAAGATAAAAAGATGTAACTGTGCCAAGTGAAGGATTAGATAGGACGACGCTTGACATGCAAATTCTCTTCATGTAGCCTAGGCTTTATCAAATCACACAAAAACTGCTACTGAAAAAACGTCCGTACACAATGTACAGTATCTTCTAGCCTTCATCGAAAGTTTTGTTTTGGGCCGAAATGAATGTAAAACAATTAGTGTCATATAGTGGAATGGAAGAAGGATTTGTTTCTTACAAACAAGCAGCTTTTGGCTTCTCAAGAAGTTAACTGATGTACTGGAGTGGTGTTTTTATCAGCTGTTTGGACTCTCATTCTGACGGCACCCATTCACTGCAGAGGATCCATTTGTGAGCAAGTGATGTAATGCTAAAATTTCTCCAAATCTGTTCTGATGAAGAAACAAACTCATCTACTGTTCATCAAAGGCCTGAGGGTGAGTAAATCTTTAGCAAATGGTTATTTTTGGGTCAATTATTCCTTGAACAAGTTGCACAATCAAAAAAAAAAAAAAAAAAAGAGAGAGAGAGAGAGAAATCTCAGTTTGTAGGGCAGAATTGTTTGGATTAACTACTAGTGCAGCAGAAGTACTTGATTTGAGACACCATCTTGAACCTCAATCTGTATTTCCGTATCCCATTTTCTTTGTTTTTTTCACCTCCTCTCAAATCTGTTATATAAATCTCCTAATCATTCTCTCTCAGATTTGTGCTTTAATTGCTCTACTGCAATCATCTGTACACTACAATGTTGCACTGTGGGAATGAAATGAATCCAATACGCAAAAAAAACAAAACAACAAAAAAAAAAAAAAGACAAAAAATAAAAAAATAAAAAAATAAAAAAAAAAGATTGAAATTTGGGAAATGATCTCTGATGAGTTTCCCAGCAAGAAAAGCCCCTCCCCACCCCTCATTTTCTTTCATCCACACTGTTGTACACTTTTCTCCTTGATCTAGCCGTTTCTCTCTCTTTTTGATTCTCCAGTGTCCACATTTGTTCTTTCAGAAACACCACATGCATTTCTCTCCTACGCGTGTTTCTTCCTCCACTAATGAGTTCAAATGAGGCACAATGCACACATTCACACACACATATGTGCACACTCGACTTCTCAATGATAAATACAAATATTGAGGTCCTTGAGAGAATAAAATATTGAATAGTTGCTTCTAGCACGTCTACACTTGGAGGTCACTGTAGCATTTAAATGGACCTATAAGTGGCTCCTTTGTGTTTGTAGAGCAAAGGCTGTGCTGGGTACGAATCTCTTAAAGGTGAAGTGTGCCATTTTATGCACCTCTAGCATTGATTGGACTACAACAACAAAGATACTCTTAAACACTACAATTTTAGCACTAAAATACAAATTAAATTTAAATAAAACAATTATCATGACCAACACTGCATTTAATTTATTTGCATTTATTTTATATTTAAAAACAATACAGTAAAAACTGTAATCTTGTGAAATATTATTACCATTTCAAATAACTAAATAAGACAACTGCAGGTGGTAGAGAGCATTTCTAGAAGGTATTTTATTGGAAAAAATATATATTTTGGAGTTTGGCTGAAATACTGCTGTGTTTGTGATTTCTGTGATTTTTTTGTTTGTTTGTTTGTTTGTCTTTGGGATAATAATTATTCATAAAATGTGAAGTAGAATCTGTGTTCACACTTGTGTCACACAACAAAACTAGAGTCACAGAGAAAACATGATTTGCTACCATTGCTAGTTGACTGCAAGAGAAGGGATTTTTTGAAAAAAAAAAAAAAAAACCTGCTTAATTCAGTTAATTTAAGTTAATAAATGTTTAAAAGTACACGCCCCAAAGCTAACATACATAGACTAAACTCTCATTTTGATTTCATGAGGTCTCCACCTGCACTGCTACATCTAACCCAGCTTATTTGTCATGTTAAACAACCCCCCCCGATTCAATTGCTTGACTACAAATCCAATAGGAAAGTTCCCAGTTCATACATCAATGTCAGTGCTTGTGTCTGGCCTTGTGTTTCGCCTCGCAGCAGTGCAACGGTCAAGTTCAGCTTTGTCTCCGAGACAGTTGCCCTCCATTCAGCCATAACTGATTCACAATGCACTTCTCTGGATCGCGCACAGGTAAACGGCACATCGTGATGAACAAAAACAGTGACAACAGCATGTCCTGGCCCATCGGATAAACATTTACTCAGATACAGTGTCAGCACAGTGACAGGCAGAGAAGCGGATGCAACATTTATGAGGTGCGCTCTCTGGATCTCATGTTGGTTTAGCGCCAGACTCTTTAAAGCCTTGTGTTCTGTATAAGCAGCTGGCAAACTTACTCAGTGTAAATCGCAGCTAATGCGATCCATCCAGTGCAGAGCGTGTGCGAGCATCTGGGTTTTTTAGTGCATGCCTTTGTCTGTGCATGTGTTTCTAAATGTGACCAGTGAGCATGTAATTGCGTTTTGCAGTCTTTTCTTCTGGGGACATCTAATAATTACTGTCCAAGTCCCACGTTTAATAAACTCTTGAGGTATTGCAGTAGTAGGGTGGCCATATGAGCCATTCATACGGGACACGTCCTGGCCAGGATTTTAATATTGCCTAAAATATCCAGGTTTTGGCTGTTTGCACTGTGCAGGTTGATCGCTGTGTGACATTCATGAGAGCTATACAGAGCAGAGCAGACGGCTCCTTTTGCTTTCAAAACGCTCTTGCGCCTACTTTGGTGTCTTTTTTGATCGGTGCGCAGCGACGCTTCAAGTCAAACGAAAGAACAAACATGTGAGCATATTTGCATCTCTTTGATCGTTCCCTGTAGATCTCACCTTCTCACGTGCAGCCCCACGATTGGTCGATTATGTACAATACCTGCATGTTATTGGTCAAACTGCTTTGGATGTTTTAGGCAATATTAAAATCTTGGCCAGGACGTGTCCCATCTGAACGGAGCGTATGGCCACCCTATCAGCAGTAGCCTTGATTTATTTATAAAAGAACCTTCCAAATGGACCTTGTAAGCAACCGCTTAGCAACGAGGAGAGTATAGGCATGTTTGCAAGCTTAAAACATTTTGAAAAATTCAATATAACCTTAAAGGGATAGACATTCTGTAACCAAAAGTAAAAAAAAAAAAAAAAAAAGACTTTAGTGTTTTGGAGAGTCTCCTATGCTCACGAAGTCTGCATTCATTTGATTAAAATACACACACATACACACACACATATTTTCAGCATTATTACTCCAGTCTTCAGTGTCACATGATCATTCAGATATAATTTTAATATGCTGAAATTTTTTTTTCATGGTTTCCACAAAAAGCAGAAACTGTTTTCAACACTGATAGTAATAAGAACCCTATTTAATTAAAATTAAACGGGTGTTTAATTTAATTAAACACCAATAATAACTGATGATAATCAAGCAACAAATCAGCATATTAGAATGATTTCTGAAGGATCATGTGACACCGAAGACTGGAGTAATGATGCTGAAAATTCAGCTTTGCATTACAATGTAATAAATTACATTTTTAAAAATATATTCAAATAGCAAACAGTTATTTTAAATTGTAATAATATTTCACAATATTACCGTTTTTACTGTATTGTTAATTAGGATGTTCCTGTGGCTCAGTGGTGGAGCATTGCTTTAGCAGCACAAAAGGTCATGGGTTCAATTCCCAGGGAACACACATACTGGTGAAAAAAAATGTATATCCTGAATGCACTGTAAATCGCTAAAGCATCTGCTAAACGCATTAATGTAAATGCAAATAAATGCAGCCTTGGTGAGCAAAAGAAACTTCTTTCAAAAAGAAAAAAAGTATTAATAATATTATTAATAAAAAATAGAAAAAGTCTTAATTATACCAAACTTTTGACCAGTAAAACATATGAATTTCTTTCTTCTTGCATTCCGTTTTCTTTGAAGACACTGACTTTATGAACAATGAAAAACATTTTTCAAAATATCTTTTGTGTTCTATGCAGGCTTGGAATGCATGAAGATTCATGAAGTAAATGACAGAATTATCATGTTTCAGTGTTCTACTTCTACTTTAAAATCAACATATAAATCACAGTTTCCAGGTCTTTTTGTGAAAATTTGTCAGTGCACATTATTCCAAAGAAAATATATTTGTAATTCTTCCTATCACAATTCCTACCAAAACCTCTTCTGAAAAGACTTTTCTTTTCATCTTATGTAACCAAGCCATTTCACTTTTCATCTTGAATACCTTGTTTCACTCAATACGCTGGATTACAGAAGTAAAATGAGTTGCAAACACGTTTCATCAAATTAAGTTGGTAATTATTTTAAATTAGCATGCAGGCATAATAATGAATTATACAAATGTTCACCTTACCCGTCCAATCAGCACCGGTTCTCACCAAATACATCCATCAAAAAAACAAAAAACTGGTTCCAGATCCAGCTTCTACGGCTGCGGGTTTGTGAAGGCATCTCATCCGGTCCAGTAAAGGTCCTGTGGAAATCACCACTGCTGTCTGATTCCTGGTTTCCCATCATTACAGTTTGCACTTCCTGTCCGCTGCTATTTAACCCAGGTGGAGGCTTCAGAGGGATCACACTGGCATCCGATGGGCCATCCTGAGTGGATCTGTCAGTTTTAGTTTCCTCTACTGCAGGAGTTAGTTCAGTGGGAATGAAACGATCTTGAGATATTCTAGATATTCTAGAGTCCTGGCTAAGAGTTAATAATGTCATCTTTGTGATTTCAGGGATATCTTTAGATTTGGGATAATAATTATTCATATTATGTGGAGTAGAATCTGTGTTCATACTCGTGCCATACAACGAAACAGGAGTCACTCCGATTTCAAATTCCGATTTTGCAGTTTCTTCAGTCTGTGAATGATGCACTCCTGATATAGACTCAATTGCGCCTTTGTTGCTTTTTGGTGAAATCATCAAATTATCCTCATTTTTCTTTGCTAAACTTGGCATTTCTGCTGTGTTGGCAAATGGCATCTCTCTTTGCCTTTCCTCCACGTCTAGACGCTCCACCTGAATTTCTTTCCTTGTGGTTTCCTCACTCTTCCATCTTTTTAGATGAGCACTGCTTCCCCCGAGCTCTAAGCACACGGACAGAAAGAGCAATGCAGCCCAGATATGGCCACTCATCATGCCTCACGTTGTTATTAGTCACAATGTTTGCCACAGGGGGAAGAACAATAAGATCGACCTTCACTCACGCTCTGTCTCGCAGTGTGGGAGGCTGATCCACTCATCTCCTCTTATTAATTCCTTATTCTTTGTGAGTCTCAGTGGTCATTTAGCATCTTATCCACTTTTTTTTTTTTATTATTATATTTCTCTGTTCAGGTCCGGTTAAACACAGATGGTGATTCCCATGGTTTTGGTTTGATCAGGGAAACCTGTTCAAAGAGACAAGGGGATGTGAATCAGTGCTGATCATGAGTAAACGTCATTGGGATCTGCAGTTGTGGTTACTGAATAAATAACACCGTTTCAATTAGGCAACAGTTTGGGTCTCTGCAGAGAATCATGGGTACAGAAATGGGTACAGTGCATGACTTGCAAGGGTTCATAAAACTTTCAATCACTTGAAATCTGGAACTTCTCTAAAGTAGTCTTCCAAAGCTGAATGGTTACTTTCCATTATTGTCCAAAATAAGGTAAATCAGTCTTTAAGGGCAAAGATGTGACACTCCAATTAAAAATAGTTTGTGTGATATCCACTTTTTGAAATGTTTGTACAAAATTACCTTTCAAAATACATTTAAAATAATTTATAGATTTTCAGAAAAATCATAATGTTATAATATTTAATTTTCTTCATGCCTTATAGTCGAATTAAGCAGATTAAGAACGAGGCAATAGTATAGTTTACATTTTGCGATGATACAAGCAATCAAGCAGTTGAGATATTTTGTACATCACCGTACATGAGTATACGTGTGCGAATACATTTGGACATACATATATATATATATATATATATATATATAAAATATATATATATAATATATAATTTGCTATATCACTTTAAAAATATATAAAAAACTGGCCGATGATAGTTGACATTTTGCAAGCAATCATGCAGTTGACATTTGCTATATCACTTTATATATGTATAGTGTGTGTGTGCAGATGCAGTTGAACATACAGTATATCCAACTTTATATAAAGAGCTGGGCAATAATATATTTACTTTTTGTGACAAGATAAAGAAATCAGGCAGCTGAGATTTTCCACGTAGACTATATTGCTTTACATGAGTGTACTATATGCAAAAATACATTTTACATTAATTTTTCTGTATGATGTAAAGAATCACAACAACACACAACAGATATACACAGCCCGTCCAAAAAAAAAAAAAAAAGTCACCACCTGGATTTAACTAAGCAAATAGTTAAGATCCTCCCATTGGATAATTTCTGCATGGATGATTATGTTATGTGCCCAGAGAATGAGGTCAGCTGACTACCTGAATATACTGAATGACCAGGTTATTCCATCAATTAATTTTTTCTTCCCTGATGGCACGAGCATATTCCAAGAAGACAATGCCAGGATTCATCGGGCTCAAATTGTGAAAGAGTGATTCAGTGAGCATGCAACATCATTTTCACACATGGATTGGCCACCCCAGAGTCCACAGTCAGACCTTTACCCCAATGAGAATCTTTGGGATGTGCTGGAGAAGACTTTGCCTAGCGGTCTGACTCTCAATCATCTTCATCAATACAAAATTCTGGTGAAAAATGAATGCAACTCTGGACGGGAATAAATGTTGTGACATTGCAGAAGCTTATTGAAATGATGCCACGGTGAATGCGTGCCATAATCAACGCTAAAGGCAGTCCAATGAAATATTAGTGTGTGACTTTCTTTTTGGATGGGCAGTGTATATTGCTTTATATCTACTATCTATACTTTATTTAAGGATATGCTTTATATTTATGTGAAATGGACAAAAGCAGGCAGCTAGTCTAGTCTGAACATGTTCAAAATAAATGAAAATCTTGCACCTTTCCTGCAACATCTTTTAACAGCTTTAGAAGCAAAAACCAATATTGCAATATTCCTTAAACTGCTCTTGGCCATCTCACAAACTTTATGTTCATGAAATGTAATTACTGGCTTGCATTTTAGGTGGCTAAGCACTTTGAAACAGTCAGGGTCTTGAAAATGTTTTGATTTGCGTGATTGAGCATTTTACAGGGCTATTTCTAACTGTACGGACGAGGTTATTGCTGTCCATATTAAGGCTACAGTTAGGCACCAAACCATATCCTCATTCACTTATACAGCACATTTTTAGAGGCACATCTAAACTAAAAACCGCTTGACCATTTCAACAAGCAATACTGACTACCTTTAAAGGTGCTGTATGTAAGATTTTGACTCTATTAAAGCATAAAAATTCCATAATATGTTTGCAGATATTTAAGAAACATGCTAAGTTAACATACTTGTTTATCTGAAAAACAGTGCTACAGTCAGTTATTCTCCTTTGAAAATGTACATTCCGGGCCGGAAATCTGTCTTTGTTTTGGTTTGTGAAACGCGCCCACTGCCAATTTACCCAATTGTATTTCGGCACCCCTGGTTGCCAGTTGGCAGAATACACAGCGTATTTCATTTCATTCATCGTCAAGTGCACTCGTTCTTGTTTGTGTCATTAATCTGGCAACCTGCATGTGCGTCAAGTCTGAGGAGGAGGGGCCGGGTGAAAAAAAACCCTCTCCAATATTTTGAATTTGGACTCCAATACCTAGTTCAACCACTCGGTGTCAATCCTATACAGCACCTTTAAACAAGACTATTGTAAAAATTGTCCTTTTAAAAGTATTTTTTAAAGTATTTTAAAATAATTCAGCTGTGCAACAGCTTTCCTTTAATACAACTTAAGTGTTTTACTAAATTCTAGCTTTACTACCTTTGTGAAAAAGACGTACACTTTAGCATACTTTTAACTTAATATGGAAATAATATACTTAAGCGCAAACTGAATGTACTGTAATGTTTTTAGACACTTAATTGCATATTAATTGCAATTAAATAAAAAATGTATTATAGTTAACATTTATATTAAATGCAATTAGCTGAACTTTACTAGCAGCAATTAACTGAATGCAATTAACTTTCTATGTTAAAGTACATCTGTATTTTTTATTTATTTATTTGTTTTTTAAAGTTTGGTCAGTATCTTTTGCAAAATATACATTTATGTAATTTCTTGTCATTTCTTCTGGAGCTTTTATGCCATGTATTTAAATATATTTTTAAAGACACATTTGAAATTATTAAAATATTATAAGGTAAAATATATTAACTTTAAATATAATATCAAATAACACACTACAGTTAAAATTAAAGTCAAGTACTTTACATGTGCTTTAGTATGTTAACATGCACATCATAACATGGTTTTATATAAAGCATGACAAGATTATTAAAAAAATAATAATTAGGCTATTTAAAATATGCACCTATTAAAAGTGTATTGAAGTGTGTTAAGAAACGTTTATGAAATTGTACTTAAGTACAGTTTTTAAATATATAATTTTAAGATTTGAAATACACTACAAGTGCACATTTAATACAATTAATCACCCTTCTTTTTCACACAGGTACATATCTGAATTATTTTTACCATACTCTGGCTTTACTGCATCTATAATGTTCCATTTTTACTGCATCTAAAGTATCTTACCTGTGCTGGTAAACATTTTTTTGCTTTCTCTAAAATCTTGTTGTGGTCTAAACAGTCAGACAGTTTTCCCTAAACAGATTAAGAGCAGGAGAGAAACAGTCTTGTCCTAAACCAGCCAACCCTGCAGCTCTCCTCACACATTTAGACAGAAAATAACAGCACACTTTCAGCAAATGTAATCTTATGGCCATGGCACTGGAGCTAAATTTAAGAGCTGTTATTTTGCCTTTTCCTTGATTATCTAATTACACACATACACACACATGAAAATACTTGCCTGAATCCATCTTCAAATGCCTTGATAAGAGTACTTAGCATTTCTCAAAAAAAAAACAATACAGTCATGTTGAACCCGGTGCATCTCTCTGCAACTCACCCGCAGTGGTGTAAGTAATCTCTGATCAGTGATTCAGACGGAAACCTCAAATGTCAACTTTCACAATCCTGACTGGCTCTGAGCTCAGGCTAGTTGGAGAGCTGAGACTCAGGCTACATCCAAACTTTCAATTATCAAAGTTGTGTGACTGTCTGCACAGAAGTGGCATTTTGTAATTGTGTTTCTTTACAACTGGGAGCTACCCAAGATTAAAGTAAAGAAGAAAACTTACTTCGAAAAACTAGATTTTAACATTTTCTCAAGAAAACGTAAGTGGTGCAAAATTGTATTGCTTTTTTGGTGCTCAAGCTGTTAACACTATCATTTTTCCTTTGAATTCTGTACAGTTTTAGTTTGTTGAGATTATTTAGTGTTACATTTGTATTCTTAGTGTATGATATTTATTTTCATTCACTAGTGGTTAAGTATAAATTTTGCATAGAGTATATATGGTCACTTTTTATTTTATGGTTCAGTTCTCACTATTAATTAACTATTAACTATGACTTTTGGCTCAATAAACTCCTATTTACTACTTATTAATAGTTAATAAGGTATAGTTTTTAAGTTTAGGTTTTGGGTAGGATTAAAGATGTAGAATATGGTCATGCAGAATATGTAAAGTGCATATTGTGAAGTGAAATGAAGCATGGTGTCCCACACTCGGAATAAGTGCTCTGCATTTAACCCATGCAAGTGCACACACACAGTCTGTAGTGAACATACACACACTGTGAACACACACCCGGAGCAGTGGGCAGCCATTTTTTGCTGTGGCGTCCGGGAAGCAGTTAGGGAATCGGTGTCTTGCTCAAGACAGTCCTGATATTGAGGGATGAAGAGAGCGCTCATTCACTCCCCCCACCTACAATCCCTGCCAGTACAGAGACTCGAACCCAACTCTCTAACCTTTAAACCAAAACTGCCCTTTAAGTGCTTTATAGGTACTAATAAACAGCCAATATGCTAATATGCATGCTAATAAGCAACTTGTTAATAATGAGAATTGGTCCCTATCCTAAAATGTTACCCTTATGCTGAAAACAGTTGTTCTGTTTAATATTTTTGTGGAAACTGTGATCGATTTTTTCAGGATTATTTTATAAACAGAAAGGTCAAAAGAACAGCTTTTATTTGAAAAGGAAAAAAAATAACACTATATCTTGTATATCTTGTATATATTGTAACTTTTGGTCAGTTTAATGCATCCTTGCTGAAAAAAAAAGCAAGGATTAATGTCTTCATTAAAAAATAAATAAATAAACAAATAATAAAAAAATCAACCATAACAACTGTTTCAAAAATTAAAAAAAATTAATCATCAAAAAATCATAATATCAATAAAACAAATAAAAATAAAACTAAATATATTAAATCTTAATGAAGGATCACATGAGGACTGGAGTAATGATGCTGAAAATTCAGCTTTGCATCACAGAAATAAATAAAATTTTTAAATGTATTAAAATAGAAAATGGTTCTATTAAATTGTAATAATATTTCACAATATAACGTTTTTTACTGTATTTTTTATTAAATAAATGCAGCCTTTGTAAAAGAGTCTTATTTCAAAAACATTTAAAAAATCTTAATTATTCCAAACTTAGGGGTCTGTTCAATTGACTAAGTATGAGTTATAATGATAGTGATTCTTGTATTTTTAAACAAGCTTAACTTCAGACAGACATGCCTGGAGCTCAACTCAAAACTTTGTTACAGACCCTCTTCTCAGGAAGAATATTAAGACACAACCTAGTGCACGCCAAGCACATTAGACCTTGACTAAGATTGGTTTTCGATCGCAGTGAATTGGCATTTAGTTAAACTCTGCAATGTCAGAGATGAGAAAACATTTTGTATCAAGCCGCTGCATCACCACAGGTGTCCACGGCACCCCTGCAAAGTACATTAACTTTAATTTATTCTGAATCGCGCCCACCCCAGACTGAATAAAGCATATGCGATATGTACAGTACAAATCCCTGTGACAGTCTTGCTTGCCCTGGGTCTGTGTTCACATCGTAAGAGCTTGTACCATCGGCCATGAAACGCATCATTAATAGAAAGCAATAAAGTCGCAGTACGGGCCGCCGTCTCCCCGGCTGTGGATCAATTTTGTTTCCACACATCAGTGGAGGTGACAGCAACTGTATCACAGGAGAAAGTAATAGAGACAGGTGGAAGTGAGTGGGCTGAACATGGCTGTAATGGAATGTCAAGGCCAAACTTATGCAACTGAATCCAGTTAATCAGCAGCCTTTGATGGATGTGGCAGTAAACAAGATAATAAAGATCAGAACAAACTGACCTGTGTGATCATTTTTTTTTTTTCGTTACTGTGAGTCCAGTTTAATGCTGAGAAATAAGGGTTCAGGTCAGGCCTCTGACATTTTAGCTTCATTACATCTATAGCATTTTATCATATTCCAGCTATACTAAATGAAGCATTTTACACCAATTCAGCTCTAATACATCAAGTACTTTACCATATTTCAGCTTTAATATATGCCAAGATATTTCCATTCATGTTCCCTATTACATCTCAAGCATTTTACCATATGTCAGCTTTTTTATCCTTTCAGCATTTTACCATATTCCAGCTTCACCACATCTCAAGTGTTTTACCAAATTTCAGCTTTACCGCATCTCAAATATTTAACCAAATTTCAGCTTGACCGTATCTCAGGTATTTGACCAATTTTCAGCTTTACCGCATCTAGTATATGACCAATTTTCAGCTTTACCACATCTCATGTATTTGACCAAATTTCAGCTTTACCGCATCTCATGTATTTGACCAATTTTCAGCTTTACCGCATCTCAAGAATTTTACTACATTTTGCTTTATTACATCTGATGTATTTTACCATATTCCAGCTTTGCCACATCATATTCAAGCTTTACAACATATAAAGTATTTTAACATATTCCAACTTTACATCTCAAGTATTTTACCATATTCCACCGTTACCACATCTGAACATTTTACCATATTCCACCGTTACCACATCTGAACATTTTACCATATTCAAGTTACCACATACTAAGTATTTTACCATATAAGTTTTACCTCATCTCAAGTATTATACTGTATTTCAGCTTTACTACAATTCAAGTAGTTTACCATATTCCAGCTTTACCATACATATAGTATTTTACCATATTCCAGATCTACCATATCTTAAGTATTTTACTATATTTTGGATTTACTATATCTTACATATTTTACTATATTCCAGCTTTACTACATCTCAGGTCTTTCACTATATTCCAGATTTACCACATCTTAAGTACTTTCATATATTTATTACTTTACTATATAACATCAAGTATTTTACCATTTCGACTTCACTACATCAATCAATTACTTCTTCAAGCATTTTACACTATTTAAGCTTTTCTATATTTTAAGCATTTTACCATATTCCAGCTGTACCACATATTAAAGATTTTACCATTTTCTGTCTTACATCACAAGTGCTTTACTACATTTTAATACATCTAAAATATTTACAATAACAACTGAAGTATTTTACCATATTTCCCCTTTTCTAAGTCTTCTGTATTTTTAGCATATTCTGGCTTTACTACATTCTGGCTTTACCATTTTACTACATTCAAGCTTAACTGCATAAAATTTTACCATATTTGATCTTTACAGCATCTTAAATATGTATCAAAATCCAAGCTTTACTACAACAAAAGCATGCATTACTAGCCAGTTTTACTGTGTCTACAGTATTTTTTACTTGTGTGATTGAGAGGAATTAATCAACAGCCTTTGACGTAAGTGACAGAGAACAAACGAATAAAGCTTGTGACAAGCTATGTTTTTCCTTGTCATCGTGTTTCCAGTTTATGCTTGCTGAGCAACAAGGAATTGTGTCAGTCTCTCTGAGCTGATAATATTGTTTCTGACTGTCAGAGGTTGCTTTGTATTCATGCATGCTACACCAGTCATAAGGCCAGTGAATTCTTTATATGAGGTAGCATTTTATGATTAACATGACACCTGATTTTGAATCACATTTCCCACCATTCACTCCGGAAGGCCCCAAGCACCACAGCATCCACATTAACTTTAAGATTCTTCCTCTAAAGTGTTGCTTTGCTGGGCTGTGAATTCAATACGGTCCTTCACATGGATCCAAATTGGATCTATACTGAATTAGGACCCCCCAGGCCAAGCGTCTTGAGGAGTGCGAACTATCAGAAACATCTCCTTGGCTTGATAAATTGAAGCTATAAACGGTATAATTAATTCCTGTGTTCTGCACCCATACATTTAATGATCTGAAGTTCGTTAGCATTAGAGTCAGGTCCCAGCCATTGATCTTTTGAGCCCCAAGGCATGATGGAGCCTGTCACCAACATAACGAGACTTAAGAACTATAATTACCAGGCATTTCTCTTCCTCAATCCTCCATCCTATCTCCCTCATCCATCCATCTTATCGTTCTCCCGAAATAACACTCTTAAAAAAAGAGATATAATTTTCTTTTTTAAATAATACAAACTAGAAAATATTCAGAATATTGACATTCAAAAGTTTGGGTCAGTAAGATTATTTTTAAATCAAATAATCCTTATATTCAGCAAGAATTGATTAAGATGATCAAAAGTGACAGTAAAGACATTTACAGGATAATGCTACAAAAGATTTCTATTTCAAATAATTGCTGTTCTTTTTAGCTTGCTCCATCTATCAAAGAATCCTGAAAAAAGTGCATCAGTTTCCACAGAAATATGAAGCAGCACAATTATTTTCAACACTGATAATAATTATCAAAAAAAAAAAGTTTTTTGAGCAGCAAATAAACACATTAGAATGATTTCTGAAGGATCATGTGACACTGAAGACAGGAGTAATGATGCTGAAAGCTAATAAATTAGATTTTAAAATACATTCAAACAGAAAACAGTCAGGGTAGTTTAAATTGTAATAATTCTTCACAATATTACTGTTATACTATATTTTCTAACAAGTAAAGGCACCTTTGGGGAGAATAAGAAACACGTTTAGAAATTATTATAAAAAATATTATAAAAATCTTATCAACATACCAAAGTTTTGAACAGTAGAGTTTTAATCAGTATGCTAGCACTGCATTCCGAACATACCGTTTCATCTAAACGGAGAAAGTGGGAGATTTGCTTTTACGTTGGTTAACAAATTTTATGTGCAGTAAATAATTTGCATTAAAACACTTAATAATTTAGTATTCCCTCTACAGATCACTTCTGTATTACCAAGTTACCAGCTTGGCTGTTCAAAAACAAACTCAGCATTATTATGCCGAGCAGATATTACAGCTCTTTTTACATAGCATATGCACAGCTTCCCTGGTGTTCAAGACCTTCATAAAGATCTATTTACTGCAACTTAAAAATTCAAATTCAACTTAATTTTTTGATGTTAAAATACTTCCTATCCTAACTTAATATGCATGATTGCGCATCCTAACTTCTGAATCAACAAATGGTGGGGTGGGATTATTTGTTTTGTCTGACCAGTGGCAGACAGGAAGATTTTACTGGGATCCATTCAGTGGGACCCAAGAGTTCAGAGTTTGGCAGATCAAGGTCCTGTCAGTCCATGCTGGTCGGTGTTGGAACTACATCTTGCAGCAAAAAAAAAAAAAAAAAAAAAAAAAAACTTTCACCATTGACGCCCAATCAAAATCAGTGGTTACACTTTATTTCGATAGCCCAATTCAGACATTCTACTAATTATAAATAACTTTACAACTACATGTCAGCTAACTACTATACGTTTCCTTTGCAGTGAATGGGTGCCATCAGAATGAGAGTCCAAACAGCTGATAAAACATCACAATAATCCACAAGTTATCCACATTACTCCAGTCCATCAATGAATGTCTTGAGAAGTGAAAAGCTGCATGTTTCTAAATAAAAAAACATTTTTTCTCTCCTGATTTAGAGGAGGCATTTTTCACTGGAGAAACCAATATTATGGATAGAGGACTTATATTTTAGACGGAAGCAACCGTTTGATGTTAAAACATCATAATGATGGATTTGTTTCTTACAAACACACAGCTTTTCACTTCACAAGACATTAATTAATGTACTGGAGTGGTGTGGGTTATTCGTGGATTATTGTGATGTTTTGATCAGCTTTTAGATTCTCATTCTGACGGCACCCATTCAATGCAGAGGATCCAGCATGTGATAAGCATGTGATGCAATATCAAGCAACATTTAAATGACAACTACAACTTACTACAAAACACAATTTTAATTCACTATATTTACACAAGCCATCTGATATTACAGATTTCACTCACTGTAATATGATAATAGTGCCATATACAAATACATAAATATACAGGATAAATATATGAAAAGGTGTGCATTGCTTAAGCCATGTTTGCATCAAATATTCATTTTTGGTGTAAATAGGCCTCTACTTTCTAATATAAAACCTTCACAGTGTAGATGTCACATATTTTAAATTATTTGTATTAATACCAAAACAAAGCACACCATTGAATCTCCTACATATACACACACAGCACTTCTACAAATCCTTTTTAGTATCCTACACTTTTCCAGGTCTCTACACCACAACACAACTATAACTTGCTCAATAGCTCATTCAGCCTCATTCATTAAAATGGAAATGAGGAATGGGCCGGCCCTTTAAGTGTGTACAGCTGCTTTTTATTGATCCAAACTAGAGTGTTTACCAAAGAGATGAAAAAAGACAACACATTTTCATTTATTCTATAATTCACCACTGCTCTGCGTCATAGGGGAGCACAGTAAGTGTTAGGAGGCTTCTGATCATAAAACTTTGATTTACTCTACAGCTCAGTCCCTGTTTTCTATTCTTTTCCCCTTTTTTGACCCATTTTCACAGCCCCACTCAAAGGTAAAAAAAAAAAAGGGGGGGGGGGGGGTAATTTAATCTCTGCTAGAGCTGCTTTTAGGATCACATTAACACTTGCTCATCAATATTAACAGAAAACTTTCCTCTCCAAATGTATCCTTCCTTCTCATCTCATCGCATGCCCCTTCTGGTACACTTCAGTTTTGCTTAGGCCTAAACCTCTTTCCCCAACCCATTAAACTCACTTTGGCTCTGGCTATATTTGGAAGAGCACCATGCTACTCATACTATTCCTGCAGTATATAATTTTGCAGCATGCAAACAGCCTAAATGTACTGCATTCCTGGAAAACCTACAACATTTGCCAAAATGTGTGCATCATACAATCAGAATGCACTTGCAGAATAATGTATCCTACAATGCAATGCATTAAAGCAATAGGTCACTCAAGAACGAAAATTTGCTGAAAATTTACTCACCCTCGGGCAATCCAAGATGAACGGTTGTATCTT